>NW_026614276.1:0-165736 GCF_026230105.1 Diorhabda sublineata
TCACTCGAATATATGAGAAATGTTGAAATTCGACTTCAAAATAGGAAGATAGACTTTGAAAATTTTCAATCATTACAAAGTGACAGTTGACCTCAATGGGCTTCAATCGATGTTATTCGATGATATCTGACAAAGTTAGATGCAAACTCGCTCAAATATATGAGAAATGTTGAAATTCGATTTCAAATTAGGAAGATAGACTTTGAAAATTTTCAATTAACACAAAGTGACAGTTGACCTCAATGGGCTTCAATGGATGTTATTCGATGATATCTGACAAAGTTAGATGCAAACTCACTCGAATATATGAGAAATGTTGAAATTCGACTTCAAAATAGGAAGATAGACTTTGAAAATTTCCAATTAACACAAAGTGACAGTTGACCACAATGGGCTTCAATGGATGTTATTCGATGATATCTGACAAAGTTAAATGCAAACTCACTCGAATATATGAGAAATGTTGAAATTCGACTTCAAATTAGGAAGATAGAGTTTGAAAATTTTCAATCAACACAAAGTGACTATCGACATAAACTGGCATCAATGACTGTAAGTCGAAAATATCTGACAATATTAGATGTAAACTCACTCAAATATATGAGAAATGTTGAAATTCGATTTCAAATTAGGAAGATAGACTTTGAAAATTTTCAATTAACACAAAGTGACAGTTGACCTCAATGGGCTTCAATCGATGTTATTAGATGATATCAGACACAGTTAGATGCAAACCTACTCAAATATATGAGAAATGTTGAAATTCGACTTCAAATTAGGAAGATAGACTTTGAAAATTTTCAATTATCACAAAGTGACAGTTGACCTCATTGGGCTTCAATCGATGTTATTCGATGATATCTGACAAAGTTAAATGCAAACCCACTCAAATATATTAGAAATGTTGAAATTCGACTACAAATTAGGAAGATAGACTTTGAAAATTTTCAATTAACACAAAGTGACAGTTGACCTCAATGGGCTTCAATCGATGTTATTCGATGATATCTGACAATGTTAAATGCAAACCCACTCAAATATATGAGGAATGTTGAAATTCGACTTCAAAATAGGAAGATAGACTTTGAAATATTTCAATTATTACAAAGTGACAGTTGACCTCAATGGGCTTCAAACGATGTTATTCGATGATATCTGACAAAGTTAGATGCAAACCCACTCAAATATATGAGAAATGTTGAAATTCGACTTCAAATTAGGAAGATAGACTTTGAAAATTTTCAATTATTACAAAGTGACAGTTGACCTCAATGGGCTTCAATCGATGTTATTCGATGATATCTGACAAAGTAAGATGCAAACCTACTCAAATATATGAGAAATGTTGAAATTCGACTTCAAATTAGGAAGATAGACTTTGAAAATTTTCAATTAACACAAAGTGACAGTTGACCTCAATGGGCTTCAATGGATGTTATTCGATGATATCTGACAAAGTTAAATGCAAACCCACTCAAATATATGAGAAATGTTGAAATTCGACTACAAATTAGGAAGATAGACTTTGAAAATTTTCAATTAATACAAAGTGACAGTTGACCTCAATGGGCTTCAATGGATGTTATTCGATGATATCTGACAAAGTTAAATGCAAACTCACTCGAATATATGAGAAATGTTGAAATTCGACTTCAAATTAGGAAGATAGACTTTGAAAATTTTCAATCATTACAAGGTGACAGTTGACCTCAATGGGCTTCAATCGATGTTATTCAATGATATCTGACAAAGTTAGATGCAAATCCACTCAAATATATGAGAAATGTTGAAATTCGACTACAAATTAGGAAGAGAGACTTTGAAAATTTTCAATTATTACAAAGTGACAGTTGACCTCAATGGGCTTCAATCGATGTTATTCGATGATATCAGACACAGTTAGATGCAAACTCACTCAAATATATGAGAAATGTTGAAATTCGACTTCAAATTAGGAAGATAGACTTTGAAAATTTTCAATTATTACAAAGTGACAGTTGACCTCAATGGGCTTCAATCGATGTTATTCGATGATATCTGACAAAGTTAAATGCAAACCCACTCAAATATATGAGAAATGTTGAAATTCGACTACAAATTAGGAAGATAGACTTTGAAAATTTTCAATTAACACAAAGTGACAGTTGACCTCAATGGGCTTCAATGGATGTTATTCGATGATATCTGACAAAGTTAAATGCAAACTCACTCGAATATATGAGAAATGTTGAAATTCGACTTCAAATTAGGAAGATAGACTTTGAAAATTTTCAATCATTACAAGGTGACAGTTGACCTCAATGGGCTTCAATCGATGTTATTCAATGATATCTGACAAAGTTAGATGCAAATCCACTCAAATATATGAGAAATGTTGAAATTCGACTACAAATTAGGAAGAGAGACTTTGAAAATTTTCAATCATTACAAAGTGACAGTTGACCTCAATGGGCTTCAATCGATGTTATCCGATGATATCTGACAGTTAGATGCAAACTCACTCGAATATATGAGAAATGTTGAAATTCGACTTCAAAATAGGAAGATAGACTTTGAAAATTTTCAATCATTACAAAGTGACAGTTGACCTCAATGGGCTTCAATCGATGTTATTCGATGATATCTGAAAAAGTTAGATGCAAACTCGCTCAAATATATGAGAAATGTTGAAATTCGACTTCAAATTAGGAAGATAGACTTTGAAAATTTTCAATTATTACAAAGTGACAGTTGACCTCAATGGGCTTCAATCGATGTTATTCGATGATATCTGACAGTTAGATGCAAACTCACTCAAATATATGAGAAATGTTGAAATTCGACTTCAAAATAGGAAGATAGACTTTGTAAATTTTCAATTATTACAAAGTGACAGTTGACCTCAATGGGCTTCAATCGATGTTATCCGATGATATCTGACAGTTAGATGCAAACTCACTCGAATATATGAGAAATGCTGAAATTCGACTTCAAAATAGGAAGATAGACTTTGAAAATTTTCAATCATTACAAAGTGACAGTTGACCTCAATGGGCTTCAATCGATGTTATTCGATGATATCTGACAAAGTTAGATGCAAACTCGCTCAAATATATGAGAAATGTTGAAATTCGACTTCAAAATAGGAAGATAGACTTTGTAAATTTTCAATTATTACAAAGTGACAGTTGACCTCAATGGGCTTCAATCGATGTTATCCGATGATATCTGACAGTTAGATGCAAACTCACTCGAATATATGAGAAATGTTGAAATTCGACTTCAAATTAGGAAGATAGACTTTGAAAATTTTCAATCATTACAAAGTGACAGTTGACCTCAATGGGCTTCAATCGATGTTATTCGATGATATCTGACAAAGTTAGATGCAAACTCGCTCAAATATATGAGAAATGTTGAAATTCGATTTCAAATTAGGAAGATAGACTTTGAAAATTTTCAATTAACACAAAGTGACAGTTGACCTCAATGGGCTTCAATGGATGTTATTCGATGATATCTGACAAAGTTAGATGCAAACTCACTCGAATATATGAGAAATGTTGAAATTCGACTTCAAAATAGGAAGATAGACTTTGAAAATTTTCAATTAACACAAAGTGACAGTTGACCACAATGGGCTTCAATGGATGTTATTCGATGATATCTGACAAAGTTAAATGCAAACTCACTCGAATATATGAGAAATGTTGAAATTCGACTTCAAATTAGGAAGATAGAGTTTGAAAATTTTCAATCAACACAAAGTGACTATCGACATAAACTGGCATCAATGACTGTAAGTCGAAAATATCTGACAATATTAGATGTAAACTCACTCAAATATATGAGAAATGTTGAAATTCGATTTCAAATTAGGAAGATAGACTTTGAAAATTTTCAATTAACACAAAGTGACAGTTGACCTCAATGGGCTTCAATCGATGTTATTAGATGATATCAGACACAGTTAGATGCAAACCTACTCAAATATATGAGAAATGTTGAAATTCGACTTCAAATTAGGAAGATAGACTTTGAAAATTTTCAATTATCACAAAGTGACAGTTGACCTCATTGGGCTTCAATCGATGTTATTCGATGATATCTGACAAAGTTAAATGCAAACCCACTCAAATATATTAGAAATGTTGAAATTCGACTACAAATTAGGAAGATAGACTTTGAAAATTTTCAATTAACACAAAGTGACAGTTGACCTCAATGGGCTTCAATCGATGTTATTCGATGATATCTGACAATGTTAAATGCAAACCCACTCAAATATATGAGGAATGTTGAAATTCGACTTCAAAATAGGAAGATAGACTTTGAAATATTTCAATTATTACAAAGTGACAGTTGACCTCAATGGGCTTCAAACGATGTTATTCGATGATATCTGACAAAGTTAGATGCAAACCCACTCAAATATATGAGAAATGTTGAAATTCGACTTCAAATTAGGAAGATAGACTTTGAAAATTTTCAATTATTACAAAGTGACAGTTGACCTCAATGGGCTTCAATCGATGTTATTCGATGATATCTGACAAAGTAAGATGCAAACCTACTCAAATATATGAGAAATGTTGAAATTCGACTTCAAATTAGGAAGATAGACTTTGAAAATTTTCAATTAACACAAAGTGACAGTTGACCTCAATGGGCTTCAATGGATGTTATTCGATGATATCTGACAAAGTTAAATGCAAACCCACTCAAATATATGAGAAATGTTGAAATTCGACTACAAATTAGGAAGATAGACTTTGAAAATTTTCAATTAATACAAAGTGACAGTTGACCTCAATGGGCTTCAATGGATGTTATTCGATGATATCTGACAAAGTTAAATGCAAACTCACTCGAATATATGAGAAATGTTGAAATTCGACTTCAAATTAGGAAGATAGACTTTGAAAATTTTCAATCATTACAAGGTGACAGTTGACCTCAATGGGCTTCAATCGATGTTATTCAATGATATCTGACAAAGTTAGATGCAAATCCACTCAAATATATGAGAAATGTTGAAATTCGACTACAAATTAGGAAGAGAGACTTTGAAAATTTTCAATTATTACAAAGTGACAGTTGACCTCAATGGGCTTCAATCGATGTTATTCGATGATATCAGACACAGTTAGATGCAAACTCACTCAAATATATGAGAAATGTTGAAATTCGACTTCAAATTAGGAAGATAGACTTTGAAAATTTTCAATTATTACAAAGTGACAGTTGACCTCAATGGGCTTCAATCGATGTTATTCGATGATATCTGACAAAGTTAAATGCAAACCCACTCAAATATATGAGAAATGTTGAAATTCGACTACAAATTAGGAAGATAGACTTTGAAAATTTTCAATTAACACAAAGTGACAGTTGACCTCAATGGGCTTCAATGGATGTTATTCGATGATATCTGACAAAGTTAAATGCAAACTCACTCGAATATATGAGAAATGTTGAAATTCGACTTCAAATTAGGAAGATAGACTTTGAAAATTTTCAATCATTACAAGGTGACAGTTGACCTCAATGGGCTTCAATCGATGTTATTCAATGATATCTGACAAAGTTAGATGCAAATCCACTCAAATATATGAGAAATGTTGAAATTCGACTACAAATTAGGAAGAGAGACTTTGAAAATTTTCAATCATTACAAAGTGACAGTTGACCTCAATGGGCTTCAATCGATGTTATCCGATGATATCTGACAGTTAGATGCAAACTCACTCGAATATATGAGAAATGTTGAAATTCGACTTCAAAATAGGAAGATAGACTTTGAAAATTTTCAATCATTACAAAGTGACAGTTGACCTCAATGGGCTTCAATCGATGTTATTCGATGATATCTGACAAAGTTAGATGCAAACTCGCTCAAATATATGAGAAATGTTGAAATTCGACTTCAAAATAGGAAGATAGACTTTGTAAATTTTCAATTATTACAAAGTGACAGTTGACCTCAATGGGCTTCAATCGATGTTATCCGATGATATCTGACAGTTAGATGCAAACTCACTCGAATATATGAGAAATGTTGGAATTCGACTTCAAATTAGGAAGATAGAGTTTGAAAATTTTCAATCAACACAAAGTGACTATCGACATAAACTGGCATCAATGACTGTAAGTCGAAAATATCTGACAATATTAGATGTAAACTCACTCAAATATATGAGAAATGTTGAAATTCGATTTCAAATTAGGAAGATAGACTTTGAAAATTTTCAATTAACACAAAGTGACAGTTGACCTCAATGGGCTTCAATCGATGTTATTAGATGATATCAGACACAGTTAGATGCAAACCTACTCAAATATATGAGAAATGTTGAAATTCGACTTCAAATTAGGAAGATAGACTTTGAAAATTTTCAATTATCACAAAGTGACAGTTGACCTCATTGGGCTTCAATCGATGTTATTCGATGATATCTGACAAAGTTAAATGCAAACCCATTCAAATATATTAGAAATGTTGAAATTCGACTACAAATTAGGAAGATAGACTTTGAAAATTTTCAATTAACACAAAGTGACAGTTGACCTCAATGGGCTTCAATCGATGTTATTCGATGATATCTGACAATGTTAAATGCAAACCCACTCAAATATATGAGGAATGTTGAAATTCGACTTCAAAATAGGAAGATAGACTTTGAAATATTTCAATTATTACAAAGTGACAGTTGACCTCAATGGGCTTCAAACGATGTTATTCGATGATATCTGACAAAGTTAGATGCAAACCCACTCAAATATATGAGAAATGTTGAAATTCGACTTCAAATTAGGAAGATAGACTTTGAAAATTTTCAATTATTACAAAGTGACAGTTGACCTCAATGGGCTTCAATCGATGTTATTCGATGATATCTGACAAAGTAAGATGCAAACCTACTCAAATATATGAGGAATGTTGAAATTCGACTTCAAATTAGGAAGATAGACTTTGAAAATTTTCAATTAATACAAAGTGACAGTTGACCTCAATGGGCTTCAATGGATGTTATTCGATGATATCTGACAAAGTTAAATGCAAACCCACTCAAATATATGAGAAATGTTGAAATTCGACTACAAATTAGGAAGATAGACTTTGAAAATTTTCAATTAATACAAAGTGACAGTTGACCTCAATGGGCTTCAATGGATGTTATTCGATGATATCTGACAAAGTTAAATGCAAACTCACTCGAATATATGAGAAATGTTGAAATTCGACTTCAAATTAGGAAGATAGACTTTGAAAATTTTCAATCATTACAAGGTGACAGTTGACCTCAATGGGCTTCAATCGATGTTATTCAATGATATCTGACAAAGTTAGATGCAAATCCACTCAAATATATGAGGAATGTTGAAATTCGACTACAAATTAGGAAGAGAGACTTTGAAAATTTTCAATTATTACAAAGTGACAGTTGACCTCAATGGGCTTCAATCGATGTTATTCGATGATATCAGACACAGTTAGATGCAAACTCACTCAAATATATGAGAAATGTTGTAATTCGACTTCAAATTAGGAAGATAGACTTTGAAAATTTTCAATTATTACAAAGTGACAGTTGACCTCAATGGGCTTCAATCGATGTTATTCGATGATATCAGACACAGTTAGATGCAAACTCACTCAAATATATGAGAAATGTTGAAATTCGACTTCAAATTAGGAAGATAGACTTTGAAAATTTTCAATTATTACAAAGTGACAGTTGACCTCAATGGGCTTCAATCGATGTTATCCGATGATATCTGACAGTTAGATGCAAACTCACTCGAATATATGAGAAATGTTGAAATTCGACTTCAAAATAGGAAGATAGACTTTGAAAATTTTCAATCATTACAAAGTGACAGTTGACCTCAATGGGCTTCAATCGATGTTATTCGATGATATCTGACAAAGTTAGATGCAAACTCGTTCAAATATATGAGAAATGTTGAAATTCGACTTCAAAATAGGAAGATAGACTTTGTAAATTTTCAATTATTACAAAGTGACAGTTGACCTCAATGGGCTTCAATCGATGTTATCCGATGATATCTGACAGTTAGATGCAAACTCACTCGAATATATGAGAAATGTTGAAATTCGACTTCAAATTAGGAAGATAGACTTTGAAAATTTTCAATCATTACAAAGTGACAGTTGACCTCAATGGGCTTCAATCGATGTTATTCGATGATATCTGACAAAGTTAGATGCAAACTCGCTCAAATATATGAGAAATGTTGAAATTCGATTTCAAATTAGGAAGATAGACTTTGAAAATTTTCAATTAACACAAAGTGACAGTTGACCTCAATGGGCTTCAATGGATGTTATTCGATGATATCTGACAAAGTTAGATGCAAACTCACTCGAATATATGAGAAATGTTGAAATTCGACTTCAAAATAGGAAGATAGACTTTGAAAATTTTCAATTAACACAAAGTGACAGTTGACCACAATGGGCTTCAATGGATGTTATTCGATGATATCTGACAAAGTTAAATGCAAACTCACTCGAATATATGAGAAATGTTGAAATTCGACTTCAAATTAGGAAGATAGAGTTTGAAAATTTTCAATCAACACAAAGTGACTATCGACATAAACTGGCATCAATGACTGTAAGTCGAAAATATCTGACAATATTAGATGTAAACTCACTCAAATATATGAGAAATGTTGAAATTCGATTTCAAATTAGGAAGATAGACTTTGAAAATTTTCAATTAACACAAAGTGACAGTTGACCTCAATGGGCTTCAATCGATGTTATTAGATGATATCAGACACAGTTAGATGCAAACCTACTCAAATATATGAGAAATGTTGAAATTCGACTTCAAATTAGGAAGATAGACTTTGAAAATTTTCAATTATCACAAAGTGACAGTTGACCTCATTGGGCTTCAATCGATGTTATTCGATGATATCTGACAAAGTTAAATGCAAACCCACTCAAATATATTAGAAATGTTGAAATTCGACTACAAATTAGGAAGATAGACTTTGAAAATTTTCAATTAACACAAAGTGACAGTTGACCTCAATGGGCTTCAATCGATGTTATTCGATGATATCTGACAATGTTAAATGCAAACCCACTCAAATATATGAGGAATGTTGAAATTCGACTTCAAAATAGGAAGATAGACTTTGAAATATTTCAATTATTACAAAGTGACAGTTGACCTCAATGGGCTTCAAACGATGTTATTCGATGATATCTGACAAAGTTAGATGCAAACCCACTCAAATATATGAGAAATGTTGAAATTCGACTTCAAATTAGGAAGATAGACTTTGAAAATTTTCAATTATTACAAAGTGACAGTTGACCTCAATGGGCTTCAATCGATGTTATTCGATGATATCTGACAAAGTAAGATGCAAACCTACTCAAATATATGAGAAATGTTGAAATTCGACTTCAAATTAGGAAGATAGACTTTGAAAATTTTCAATTAACACAAAGTGACAGTTGACCTCAATGGGCTTCAATGGATGTTATTCGATGATATCTGACAAAGTTAAATGCGAACCCACTCAAATATATGAGAAATGTTGAAATTCGACTACAAATTAGGAAGATAGACTTTGAAAATTTTCAATTAATACAAAGTGACAGTTGACCTCAATGGGCTTCAATGGATGTTATTCGATGATATCTGACAAAGTTAAATGCAAACTCACTCGAATATATGAGAAATGTTGAAATTCGACTTCAAATTAGGAAGATAGACTTTGAAAATTTTCAATCATTACAAGGTGACAGTTGACCTCAATGGGCTTCAATCGATGTTATTCAATGATATCTGACAAAGTTAGATGCAAATCCACTCAAATATATGAGAAATGTTGAAATTCGACTACAAATTAGGAAGAGAGACTTTGAAAATTTTCAATTATTACAAAGTGACAGTTGACCTCAATGGGCTTCAATCGATGTTATTCGATGATATCAGACACAGTTAGATGCAACCTCACTCAAATATATGAGAAATGTTGAAATTCGACTTCAAATTAGGAAGATAGACTTTGAAAATTTTCAATTATTACAAAGTGACAGTTGACCTCAATGGGCTTCAATCGATGTTATTCGATGATATCTGACAAAGTTAAATGCAAACCCACTCAAATATATGAGAAATGTTGAAATTCGACTACAAATTAGGAAGATAGACTTTGAAAATTTTCAATTAACACAAAGTGACAGTTGACCTCAATGGGCTTCAATGGATGTTATTCGATGATATCTGACAAAGTTAAATGCAAACTCACTCGAATATATGAGAAATGTTGAAATTCGACTTCAAATTAGGAAGATAGACTTTGAAAATTTTCAATCATTACAAGGTGACAGTTGACCTCAATGGGCTTCAATCGATGTTATTCAATGATATCTGACAAAGTTAGATGCAAATCCACTCAAATATATGAGAAATGTTGAAATTCGACTACAAATTAGGAAAAGAGACTTTGAAAATTTTCAATTAACACAAAGTGACAGTTGACCTCAATGGGCTTCAATCGATGTTATTCGATGATATCTGACAATGTTAAATGCAAACCCACTCAAATATATGAGGAATGTTGAAATTCGACTTCAAAATAGGAAGATAGACTTTGAAATATTTCAATTATTACAAAGTGACAGTTGACCTCAATGGGCTTCAAACGATGTTATTCGATGATATCTGACAAAGTTAGATGCAAACCCACTCAAATATATGAGAAATGTTGGAATTCGACTTCAAATTAGGAAGATAGACTTTGAAAATTTTCAATTAACACAATGTGACAGATGACCTCAATGGGCTTCAATGGATGTTATTCGATGATATCTGACAAAGTTAGATGCAAACTCACTCGAATATATGAGAAATGTTGAAATTCGACTTCAAAATAGGAAGATAGAGTTTGAAAATTTTCAATTATTACAAAGTGACAGTTGACCTCAATGGGCTTCAATCGATGTTATTCGATGATATCTGACAAAGTTGAATGCAAACCCACTCAAATATATTAGAAATGTTGAAATTCGACTACAAATTAGGAAGATAGACTTTGAAAATTTTCAATTAACACAAAGTGACAGTTGACCTCAATGGGCTTCAATCGATGTTATTCGATGATATCTGACAATGTTAAATGCAAACCCACTCAAATATATGAGGAATGTTGGAATTCGACTTCAAAATAGGAAGATAGACTTTGAAATATTTCAATTATTACAAAGTGACAGTTGACCTCAATGGGCTTCAAACGATGTTATTCGATGATATCTGACAAAGTTAGATGCAAACCCACTCAAATATATGAGAAATGTTGGAATTCGACTTCAAATTAGGAAGATAGACTTTGAAAATTTTCAATTAACACAATGTGACAGATGACCTCAATGGGCTTCAATGGATGTTATTCGATGATATCTGACAAAGTTAGATGCAAACTCACTCGAATATATGAGAAATGTTGAAATTCGACTTCAAAATAGGAAGATAGATTTTGAAAATTTTCAATTATTACAAAGTGACAGTTGACCTCAATGGGCTTCAATCGATGTTATTCGATGATATCTGACAAAGTTAGATGCAAACCTACTCAAATATATGAGAAATGTTGAAATTCGACTTCAAATTAGGAAGATAGACTTTGAAAATTTTCAATTATTACAAAGTGACAGTTGACCTCAATGGGCTTCAATCGATGTTATTCGATGATATCTGACAAAGTAAGATGCAAACCTACTCAAATATATGAGAAATGTTGAAATTCGACTTCAAATTAGGAAGATAGACTTTGAAAATTTTCAATTATTACAAAGTGACAGTTGACCTCAATGGGCTTCAATCGATGTTATTCGATGATATCTGACAAAGTTAAATGCAAACCCACTCAAATATATGAGAAATTTTGAAATTCGACTACAAATTAGGAAGATAGACTTTGAAAATTTTCAATTAACACAAAGTGACAGTTGACCTCAATGGGCTTCAATGGATGTTATTCGATGATATCTGACAAAGTTAAATGCAAACTCACTCGAATATATGAGAAATGTTGAAATTCGACTTCAAATTAGGAAGATAGACTTTGAAAATTTTCAATCATTACAAGGTGACAGTTGACCTCAATGGGCTTCAATCGATGTTATTCAATGATATCCGACAAAGTTAGATGCAAATCCACTCAAATATATGAGAAATGTTGAAATTCGACTACAAATTAGGAAGAGAGACTTTGAAAATTTTCAATTAACACAAAGTGACAGTTGACCTCAATGGGCTTCAATCGATGTTATTCGATGATATCTGACAATGTTAAATGCAAACCCACTCAAATATATGAGGAATGTTGAAATTCGACTTCAAAATAGGAAGATAGACTTTGAAATATTTCAATTATTACAAAGTGACAGTTGACCTCAATGGGCTTCAAACGATGTTATTCAATGATATCTGACAAAGTTAGATGCAAACCCACTCAAATATATGAGAAATGTTGGAATTCGACTTCAAATTAGGAAGATAGACTTTGAAAATTTTCAATTAACACAATGTGACAGATGACCTCAATGGGCTTCAATGGATGTTATTCGATGATATCTGACAAAGTTAGATGCAAACTCACTCGAATATATGAGAAATGTTGAAATTCGACTTCAAAATAGGAAGATAGAGTTTGAAAATTTTCAATTATTACAAAGTGACAGTTGACCTCAATGGGCTTCAATCGATGTTATTCGATGATATCTGACAAAGTTAAATGCAAACCCACTCAAATATATTAGAAATGTTGAAATTCGACTACAAATTAGGAAGATAGACTTTGAAAATTTTCAATTAACACAAAGTGACAGTTGACCTCAATGGGCTTCAATCGATGTTATTCGATGATATCTGACAATGTTAAATGCAAACCCACTCAAATATATGAGGAATGTTGGAATTCGACTTCAAAATAGGAAGATAGACTTTGAAATATTTCAATTATTACAAAGTGACAGTTGACCTCAATGGGCTTCAAACGATGTTATTCGATGATATCTGACAAAGTTAGATGCAAACCCACTCAAATATATGAGAAATGTTGGAATTCGACTTCAAATTAGTAAGATAGACTTTGAAAATTTTCAATTAACACAATGTGACAGATGACCTCAATGGGCTTCAATGGATGTTATTCGATGATATCTGACAAAGTTAGATGCAAACTCACTCGAATATATGAGAAATGTTGAAATTCGACTTCAAAATAGGAAGATAGATTTTGAAAATTTTCAATTATTACAAAGTGACAGTTGACCTCAATGGGCTTCAATCGATGTTATTCGATGATATCTGACAAAGTTAGATGCAAACCTACTCAAATATATGAGAAATGTTGAAATTCGACTTCAAATTAGGAAGATAGACTTTGAAAATTTTCAATTATTACAAAGTGACAGTTGACCTCAATGGGCTTCAATCGATGTTATTCGATGATATCTGACAAAGTAAGATGCAAACCTACTCAAATATATGAGAAATGTTGAAATTCGACTTCAAATTAGGAAGATAGACTTTGAAAATTTTCAATTATTACAAAGTGACAGTTGACCTCAATGGGCTTCAATCGATGTTATTCGATGATATCTGACAAAGTTAAATGCAAACCCACTCAAATATATGAGAAATGTTGAAATTCGACTACAAATTAGGAAGATAGACTTTGAAAATTTTCAATTAACACAAAGTGACAGTTGACCTCAATGGGCTCCAATCGATGTTATTCGATGATATCTGACAAAGTTAAATGCAAACCCACTCAAATATATGAGAAATGTTGAAATTCGACTACAAATTAGGAAGATAGACTTTGAAAATTTTCAATTAACACAAAGTGACAGTTGACCTCAATGGGCTTCAATGGATGTTATTCGATGATATCTGACAAAGTTAAATGCAAACTCACTCGAATATATTAGAAATGTTGAAATTCGACTACAAATTAGGAAGATAGACTTTGAAAATTTTCAATTATTACAAAGTGTCAGTTGACCTCAATGGGCTTCAATCGATGTTATTCGATGATATCTGACAAAATTAGATGTAAACTCACTCAAATATATGAGAAATGTTGAAATTCGACTACAAATTGGGAAGATAGACTTTGAAAATTTTCAATTAACACAAAGTGACAGTTGACCACAATGGGCTTCAATGGATGTTATTCGATGATATCTGACAAAGTTAAATGCAAACTCACTCGAATATATGAGAAATTTTGAAATTCGACTTCAAATTAGGAAGATAGACTTTGAAAATTTTCAATTATTACAAAGTGTCAGTTGACCTCAATGGGCTTCAATCGATGTTATTCGATGATATCTGACAAAGTTAGATGTAAACTCACTCAAATATATGAGAAATGTTGAAATTCGACTACAAATTGGGAAGATAGACTTTGAAAATTTTCAATTAACACAAAGTGACAGTTGACCTCAATGGGCTTCAATCGATGTTATTCAATGATATCTGACAAAGTTAGATGCAAATCCACTCAAATATATGAGAAATGTTGAAATTCGACTACAAATTAGGAAGAGAGACTTTGAAAATTTTCAATTAACACAATGTGACAGATGACCTCAATGGGCTTCAATGGATGTTATTCGATGATATCTGACAAAGTTAGATGCAAACTCACTCGAATATATGAGAAATGATGAAATTCGACTCCAAAATAGGAAGATAGAGTTTGAAAATTTTCAATTATTACAAAGTGACAGTTGACCTCAATGGGCTTCAATCGATGTTATTCGATGATATCTGACAAAGTTAGATGCAAACCTACTCAAATATATGAGAAATGTTGAAATTCGACTACAAATTAGGAAGATAGACTTTGAAAATTTTCAATTAACACAAAGTGACAGTTGACCTCAATGGGCTTCAATGGATGTTATTCGATGATATCTGACAAAGTTAAATGCAAACTCACTCGAATATATTAGAAATGTTGAAATTCGACTACAAATTAGGAAGATAGACTTTGAAAATTTTCAATTAACACAAAGTGACAGTTGACCTCAATGGGCTTCAATCGATGTTATTCGATGATATCTGACAAAATTAGATGTAAACTCACTCAAATATATGAGAAATGTTGAAATTCGACTACAAATTGGGAAGATAGACTTTGAAAATTTTCAATAAACACAAAGTGACAGTTGACCTCAATGGGCTTCAATCGATGTTATTCAATGATATCTGACAAAGTTAGATGCAAATCCACTCAAATATATGAGAAAGTTTGAAATTCGACTACAAATTAGGAAGAGAGACTTTGAAAATTTTCAATTAACACAATGTGACAGATGACCTCAATGGGCTTCAATGGATGTTATTCGATGATATCTGACAAGGTTAGATGCAAACTCACTCGAATATATGAGAAATGATGAAATTCGACTCCAAAATAGGAAGATAGAGTTTGAAAATTTTCAATTATTACAAAGTGACAGTTGACCTCAATGGGCTTCAATGGATGTTATTCGATGATATCTGACAAAGTTAAATGCAAACTCACTCGAATATATTAGAAATGTTGAAATTCGACTACAAATTAGGAAGATAGACTTTGAAAATTTTCAATTAACACAAAGTGACAGTTGACCTCAATGGGCTTCAATCGATGTTATTCGATGATATCTGACAAAGTTAAATGCAAACCCACTCAAATATATGAGGAATGTTGAAATTCGACTTCAAAATATGAAGATAGACTTTGGAATATTTCAATTATTACAAAGTGACAGTTGACCTCAATGGGCTTCAAACGATGTTATTCGATGATATCTGACAAAGTTAGATGCAAACCCACTCAAATATATGAGAAATGTTGAAATTCGACTTCAAATTAGGAAGATAGACTTTGAAAATTTTCAATTATTACAAAGTGACAGTTGACCTCAATGGGCTTCAATCGATGTTATTCGATGATATCTGACAAAGTTAGATGCAAACCTACTCAAATATATGAGAAATGTTGAAATTCGACTTCAAATTAGGAAGATAGACTTTGAAAGTTTTCAATTATTACAAAGTGATAGTTGACCTCAATGGGCTTCAATCGATGTTATTCGATGATATCTGACAAAGTTAGATGCAAACCTACTCAAATATATGAGAAATGTTGAAATTCGACTACAAATTGGGAAGATATACTTTGAAAATTTTCAATTAACACAAAGTGACAGTTGACCTCAATGGGCTTCAATCGATGTTATTCGATGATATCTGACAAAGTTAAATGCAAACCCACTCGAATATATTAGAAATGTTGAAATTCGACTACAAATTAGGAAGATAGACTTTGAAAATTTTCAATTATTACAAAGTGTCAGTTGACCTCAATGGGCTTCAATCGATGTTATTCGATGATATCTGACAAAGTTAGATGTAAACTCACTCAAATATATGAGAAATGTTGAAATTCGACTACAAATTAGGAAGAGAGACTTTGAAAATTTTCAATTATTACAAAGTGTCAGTTGACCTCAATGGGCTTCAATGGATGTTATTCAATGATATCTGACAAAGTTAGATGCAAATCCACTCAAATATATGAGAAATGTTGAAATTCGACTACAAATTAGGAAGAGAGACTTTGAAAATTTTCAATTATTACAAAGTGACAGTTGACCTCAATGGGCTTCAATCGATGTTATTCGATGATATCTGACAAAGTTAAATGCAAACTCACTCGAATATATTAGAAATGTTGAAATTCGACTACAAATTAGGAAGATAGACTTTGAAAATTTTCAATTAACACAAAGTGACAGTTGACCTCAATGGGCTTCAATGGATGTTATTCGATGATATCTGACAAAGTTAAATGCAAACTCACTCGAATATATTAGAAATGTTGAAATTCGACTACAAATTAGGAAGATAGACTTTGAAAATTTTCAATTAACACAAAGTGACAGTTGACCTCAATGGGCTTCAATCGATGTTATTCGATGATATCTGACAAAGTTAAATGCAAACCCACTCAAATATATGAGGAATGTTGAAATTCGACTTCAAAATAGGAAGATAGACTTTGGAATATTTCAATTATTACAAAGTGACAGTTGACCTCAATGGGCTTCAATCGATGTTATTCGATGATATCTGACAAAGTTAAATGCAAACCCACTCGAATATATTAGAAATGTTGAAATTCGACTACAAATTAGGAAGATAGACTTTGAAAATTTTCAATTATTACAAAGTGTCAGTTGACCTCAATGGGCTTCAATCGATGTTATTCGATGATATCTGACAAAGTTAGATGTAAACTCACTCAAATATATGGGAAATGTTGAAATTCGACTACAAATTGGGAAGATAGACTTTGAAAATTTTCAATTAACACAATGTGACAGATGACCTCAATGGGCTTCAATGGATGTTATTCGATGATATCTGACAAAGTTAGATGCGAACTCACTCGAATATATGAGAAATGTTGAAATTCGACTTCAAAATAGGAAGATAGAGTTTGAAAATTTTCAATTATTACAAAGTGACAGTTGACCTCAATGGGTTTCAATCGATGTTATTCGATGATATCTGACAAAGTTAGATGCAAACCTACTCAAATTTATGAGAAATGTTGAAATTCGACTTCAAATTAGGAAGATAGACTTTGAAAATTTTCAATTATTACAAAGTGACAGTTGACCTCAATGGGCTTCAATCGATGTTATTCGATGATATCTGACAAAGTTAAATGCAAACTCACTCGAATATATTAGAAATGTTGAAATTCGACTACAAATTAGGAAGATAGACTTTGAAAATTTTCAATTAACACAAAGTGACAGTTGACCTCAATGGGCTTCAATGGATGTTATTCGATGATATCTGACAAAGTTAAATGCAAACTCACTCGAATATATTAGAAATGTTGAAATTCGACTACAAATTAGGAAGATAGACTTTGAAAATTTTCAATTAACACAAAGTGACAGTTGACCTCAATGGGCTTCAATCGATGTTATTCGATGATATCTGACAAAGTTAAATGCAAACCCACTCAAATATATGAGGAATGTTGAAATTCGACTTCAAAATAGGAAGATAGACTTTGGAATATTTCAATTATTACAAAGTGACAGTTGACCTCAATGGGCTTCAAACGATGTTATTCGATGATATCTGACAAAGTTAGATGCAAACCCACTCAAATATATGAGAAATGTTGAAATTCGACTTCAAATTAGGAAGATAGACTTTGAAAATTTTCAATTATTACAAAGTGACAGTTGACCTCAATGGGCTTCAATCGATGTTATTCGATGATATATGACAGTTAGATGCAAACTCACTCAAATATATGAGAAATGCTGAAATTCGACTTCAAATTAGGAAGATAGACTTTGGAAATTTTCAATTATTACAAAGTGACAGTTGACCTCAATGGGCTTCAATCGATGTTATTCGATGATATCTGACAAAGTTAAATGCAAACCCACTCAAATATATGAGAAATGTTGAAATTCGACTACAAATTAGGAAGATAGACTTTGAAAATTTTCAATTAACACAAAGTGACAGTTGACGTCAATGGGCTTCAATGGATGTTATTCGATGATATCTGACAAAGTTAAATGCAAACTCACTCGAATATATTAGAAATGTTGAAATTCGACTACAAATTAGGAAGATAGACTTTGAAAGTTTTCAATTATTACAAAGTGTCAGTTGACCTCAATGGGCTTCAATCGATGTTATTCGATGATATCTGACAAAGTTAGATGTAAACTCACTCAAATATATGAGAAATGTTGAAATTCGACTACAAATTGGGAAGATAGACTTTGAAAATTTTCAATTAACACAAAGTGACAGTTGACCACAATGGGCTTCAATGGATGTTATTCGATGATATCTGACAAAGTTAAATGCAAACTCACTCGAATATATGAGAAATGTTGAAATTCGACTTCAAATTAGGAAGAGAGACTTTGAAAATTTTCAATTATTACAAAGTGACAGTTGACCTCAATGGGCTTCAATCGATGTTATTCGATGATATCTGACAAAGTTAGATGCAAACTCGCTCAAATATATGAGAAATGTTGAAATTCGACTTCAAAATAGGAAGATAGACTTTGAAAATTTTCAATTATTACAAAGTGACAGTTGACCTCAATGGGCTTCAATCGATGTTATCCGATGATATCTGACAGTTAGATGCAAACTCACTCAAATATATGAGAAATGTTGAAATTCGATTTCAAAGTAGGAAGATAGACTTTGAAAATTTTCAATTAACACAAAGTGACAGTTGACCTCAATGGGCTTCAATGGATGTTATTCGATGATATCTGACAGTTAGATGCAAACTCACTCAAATATATGAGAAATGTTGAAATTCGACTTCAAAATAGGAAGATAGACTTTGAAAATTTTCAATTAACACAAAGTGACAGTTGACCTCAATGGGCTTCAATGGATGTTATTCGATGATATCTGACAAAGTTAGATGCAAACTCAATCGAATATATGAGAAATGTTGAAATTCGACTTCAAAATAGGAAGATAGAGTTTGAAAATTTTCAATCAACACAAAGTGACTATCGACATAAACTGGCATCAATGACTGTAAGTCGAAAATGTCTGACAATATTAGATGTAAACTCACTCAAATATATGAGAAATGTTGAAATTCGACTACAAATTAGGAAGAGAGACTTTGAAAATTTTCAATTATTACAAAGTGACAGTTGACCTCAATGGGCTTCAACGGATGTTATTCGATGATATCAGACACAGTTAGATGCAAACTCACTCAAATATATGAGAAATGTTGAAATTCGACTTCAAATTAGGAAGATAGACTTTGAAAATTTTCAATTATTACAAAGTGACAGTTGACCTCAATGGGCTTCAATCGATGTTATTCGATGATATCTGACAAAGTTAAATGCAAACCCACTCAAATATATGAGAAATGTTGAAATTCGACTACAAATTAGGAAGATAGACTTTGAAAATTTTCAATTAACACAAAGTGACAGTTGACCTCAATGGGCTTCAATGGATGTTATTCGATGATATCTGACAAAGTTAAATGCAAACTCACTCGAATATATGAGAAATGTTGAAATTCGACTTCAAATTAGGAAGATAGACTTTGAAAATTTTCAATCATTACAAGGTGACAGTTGACCTCAATGGGCTTCAATCGATGTTATTCAATGATATCTGACAAAGTTAGATGCAAATCCACTCAAATATATGAGAAATGTTGAAATTCGACTACAAATTAGGAAGAGAGACTTTGAAAATTTTCAATTAACACAAAGTGACAGTTGACCTCAATGGGCTTCAATCGATGTTATTCGATGATATCTGACAATGTTAAATGCAAACCCACTCAAATATATGAGGAATGTTGAAATTCGACTTCAAAATAGGAAGATAGACTTTGAAATATTTCAATTATTACAAAGTGACAGTTGACCTCAATGGGCTTCAAACGATGTTATTCGATGATATCTGACAAAGTTAGATGCAAACCCACTCAAATATATGAGAAATGTTGGAATTCGACTTCAAATTAGGAAGATAGACTTTGAAAATTTTCAATTAACACAATGTGACAGATGACCTCAATGGGCTTCAATGGATGTTATTCGATGATATCTGACAAAGTTAGATGCAAACTCACTCGAATATATGAGAAATGTTGAAATTCGACTTCAAAATAGGAAGATAGAGTTTGAAAATTTTCAATTATTACAAAGTGACAGTTGACCTCAATGGGCTTCAATCGATGTTATTCGATGATATCTGACAAAGTTAAATGCAAACCCACTCAAATATATTAGAAATGTTGAAATTCGACTACAAATTAGGAAGATAGACTTTGAAAATTTTCAATTAACACAAAGTGACAGTTGACCTCAATGGGCTTCAATCGATGTTATTCGATGATATCTGACAATGTTAAATGCAAACCCACTCAAATATATGAGGAATGTTGGAATTCGACTTCAAAATAGGAAGATAGACTTTGAAATATTTCAATTATTACAAAGTGACAGTTGACCTCAATGGGCTTCAAACGATGTTATTCGATGATATCTGACAAAGTTAGATGCAAACCCACTCAAATATATGAGAAATGTTGGAATTCGACTTCAAATTAGGAAGATAGACTTTGAAAATTTTCAATTAACACAATGTGACAGATGACCTCAATGGGCTTCAATGGATGTTATTCGATGATATCTGACAAAGTTAGATGCAAACTCACTCGAATATATGAGAAATGTTGAAATTCGACTTCAAAATAGGAAGATAGATTTTGAAAATTTTCAATTATTACAAAGTGACAGTTGACCTCAATGGGCTTCAATCGATGTTATTCGATGATATCTGACAAAGTTAGATGCAAACCTACTCAAATATATGAGAAATGTTGAAATTCGACTTCAAATTAGGAAGATAGACTTTGAAAATTTTCAATTATTACAAAGTGACAGTTGACCTCAATGGGCTTCAATCGATGTTATTCGATGATATCTGACAAAGTAAGATGCAAACCTACTCAAATATATGAGAAATGTTGAAATTCGACTTCAAATTAGGAAGATAGACTTTGAAAATTTTCAATTATTACAAAGTGACAGTTGACCTCAATGGGCTTCAATCGATGTTATTCGATGATATCTGACAAAGTTAAATGCAAACCCACTCAAATATATGAGAAATGTTGAAATTCGACTACAAATTAGGAAGATAGACTTTGAAAATTTTCAATTAACACAAAGTGACAGTTGACCTCAATGGGCTTCAATGGATATTATTCGATGATATCTGACAAAGTTAAATGCAAACTCACTCGAATATATGAGGAATGTTGAAATTCGACTTCAAAATAGGAAGATATACTTTGAAATATTTCAATTATTACAAAGTGACAGTTGACCTCAATGGGCTTCAAACGATGTTATTCAATGATATCTGACAAAGTTAGATGCAAACTCACTCAAATATATGAGAAATGTTGGAATTCGACTTCAAATTAGGAAGATAGACTTTGAAAATTTTCAATTAACACAATGTGACAGATGACCTCAATGGGCTTCAATGGATGTTATTCGATGATATCTGACAAAGTTAGATGCAAACTCACTCGAATATATGAGAAATGTTGAAATTCGACTTCAAAATAGGAAGATAGAGTTTGAAAATTTTCAATTATTACAAAGTGACAGTTGACCTCAATGGGCTTCAATCGATGTTATTCGATGATATCTGACAAAGTTAAATGCAAACCCACTCAAATATATTAGAAATGTTGAAATTCGACTACAAATTAGGAAGATAGACTTTGAAAATTTTCAATTAACACAAAGTGACAGTTGACCTCAATGGGCTTCAATCGATGTTATTCGATGATATCTGACAATGTTAAATGCAAACCCACTCAAATATATGAGGAATGTTGGAATTCGACTTCAAAATAGGAAGATAGACTTTGAAATATTTCAATTATTACAAAGTGACAGTTGACCTCAATGGGCTTCAAACGATGTTATTCGATGATATCTGACAAAGTTAGATGCAAACCCACTCAAATATATGAGAAATGTTGGAATTCGACTTCAAATTAGGAAGATAGACTTTGAAAATTTTCAATTAACACAAAGTGACAGTTGACCTCAATGGGCTTCAATCGATGTTATTCGATGATATCTGACAATGTTAAATGCAAACCCACTCAAATATATGAGGAATGTTGGAATTCGACTTCAAAATAGGAAGATAGACTTTGAAATATTTCAATTATTACAAAGTGACAGTTGACCTCAATGGGCTTCAAACGATGTTATTCGATGATATCTGACAAAGTTAGATGCAAACCCACTCAAATATATCAGAAATGTTGGAATTCGACTTCAAATTAGGAAGATAGACTTTGAAAATTTTCAATTAACACAATGTGACAGATGACCTCAATGGGCTTCAATGGATGTTATTCGATGATATCTGACAAAGTTAGATGCAAACTCACTCGAATATATGAGAAATGTTGAAATTCGACTACAAATTAGGAAGATAGACTTTGAAAATTTTCAATTAACACAAAGTGACAGTTGACCTCAATGGGCTTCAATCGATGTTATTCGATGATATCTGACAATGTTAAATGCAAACCCACTCAAATATATGAGGAATGTTGGAATTCGACTTCAAAATAGGAAGATAGACTTTGAAATATTTCAATTATTACAAAGTGACAGTTGACCTCAATGGGCTTCAAACGATGTTATTCGATGATATCTGACAAAGTTAGATGCAAACCCACTCAAATATATGAGAAATGTTGGAATTCGACTTCAAATTAGGAAGATAGACTTTGAAAATTTTCAATTAACACAAAGTGACAGTTGACCTCAATGGGCTTCAATCGATGTTATTCGATGATATCTGACAATGTTAAATGCAAACCCACTCAAATATATGAGGAATGTTGGAATTCGACTTCAAAATAGGAAGATAGACTTTGAAATATTTCAATTATTACAAAGTGACAGTTGACCTCAATGGGCTTCAAACGATGTTATTCGATGATATCTGACAAAGTTAGATGCAAACCCACTCAAATATATGAGAAATGTTGGAATTCGACTTCAAATTAGGAAGATAGACTTTGAAAATTTTCAATTAACACAATGTGACAGATGACCTCAATGGGCTTCAATGGATGTTATTCGATGATATCTGACAAAGTTAGATGCAAACTCACTCGAATATATGAGAAATGTTGAAATTCGACTTCAAAATAGGAAGATAGATTTTGAAAATTTTCAATTATTACAAAGTGACAGTTGACCTCAATGGGCTTCAATCGATGTTATTCGATGATATCTGACAAAGTTAAATGCAAACCCACTCAAATATATTAGAAATGTTGAAATTCGACTACAAATTAGGAAGATAGACTTTGAAAATTTTCAATTAACACAAAGTGACAGTTGACCTCAATGGGCTTCAATCGATGTTATTCGATGATATCTGACAATGTTAAATGCAAACCCACTCAAATATATGAGGAATGTTGGAATTCGACTTCAAAATAGGAAGATAGACTTTGAAATATTTCAATTATTACAAAGTGACAGTTGACCTCAATGGGCTTCAAACGATGTTATTCGATGATATCTGACAAAGTTAGATGCAAATCCACTCAAATATATGAGAAATGTTGAAATTCGACTACAAATTAGGAAGAGAGACTTTGAAAATTTTCAATTAACACAAAGTGACAGTTGACCTCAATGGGCTTCAATCGATGTTATTCGATGATATCTGACAATGTTAAATGCAAACCCACTCAAATATATGAGGAATGTTGAAATTCGACTTCAAAATAGGAAGATAGACTTTGAAATATTTCAATTATTACAAAGTGACAGTTGACCTCAATGGGCTTCAAACGATGTTATTCGATGATATCTGACAAAGTTAGATGCAAACCCACTCAAATATATGAGAAATGTTGGAATTCGACTTCAAATTAGGAAGATAGACTTTGAAAATTTTCAATTAACACAATGTGACAGATGACCTCAATGGGCTTCAATGGATGTTATTCGATGATATCTGACAAAGTTAGATGCAAACTCACTCGAATATATGAGAAATGTTGAAATTCGACTTCAAAATAGGAAGATAGAGTTTGAAAATTTTCAATTATTACAAAGTGACAGTTGACCTCAATGGGCTTCAATCGATGTTATTCGATGATATCTGACAAAGTTAAATGCAAACCCACTCAAATATATTAGAAATGTTGAAATTCGACTACAAATTAGGAAGATAGACTTTGAAAATTTTCAATTAACACAAAGTGACAGTTGACCTCAATGGGCTTCAATCGATGTTATTCGATGATATCTGACAAAGTTAAATGCAAACCCACTCAAATATATTAGAAATGTTGAAATTCGACTACAAATTAGGAAGATAGACTTTGAAAATTTTCAATTAACACAAAGTGACAGTTGACCTCAATGGGCTTCAATCGATGTTATTCGATGATATCTGACAATGTTAAATGCAAACCCACTCAAATATATGAGGAATGTTGGAATTCGACTTCAAAATAGGAAGATAGACTTTGAAATATTTCAATTATTACAAAGTGACAGTTGACCTCAATGGGCTTCAAACGATGTTATTCGATGATATCTGACAAAGTTAGATGCAAACCCACTCAAATATATGAGGAATGTTGGAATTCGACTTCAAAATAGGAAGATAGACTTTGAAATATTTCAATTATTACAAAGTGACAGTTGACCTCAATGGGCTTCAAACGATGTTATTCGATGATATCTGACAAAGTTAGATGCAAACCCACTCAAATATATGAGAAATGTTGGAATTCGACTTCAAATTAGGAAGATAGACTTTGAAAATTTTCAATTAACACAATGTGACAGATGACCTCAATGGGCTTCAATGGATGTTATTCGATGATATCTGACAAAGTTAGATGCAAACTCACTCGAATATATGAGAAATGTTGAAATTCGACTACAAATTAGGAAGATAGACTTTGAAAATTTTCAATTAACACAAAGTGACAGTTGACCTCAATGGGCTTCAATCGATGTTATTCGATGATATCTGACAATGTTAAATGCAAACCCACTCAAATATATGAGGAATGTTGGAATTCGACTTCAAAATAGGAAGATAGACTTTGAAATATTTCAATTATTACAAAGTGACAGTTGACCTCAATGGGCTTCAAACGATGTTATTCGATGATATCTGACAAAGTTAGATGCAAACCCACTCAAATATATGAGAAATGTTGGAATTCGACTTCAAATTAGGAAGATAGACTTTGAAAATTTTCAATTAACACAAAGTGACAGTTGACCTCAATGGGCTTCAATCGATGTTATTCGATGATATCTGACAATGTTAAATGCAAACCCACTCAAATATATGAGGAATGTTGGAATTCGACTTCAAAATAGGAAGATAGACTTTGAAATATTTCAATTATTACAAAGTGACAGTTGACCTCAATGGGCTTCAAACGATGTTATTCGATGATATCTGACAAAGTTAGATGCAAACCCACTCAAATATATGAGAAATGTTGGAATTCGACTTCAAATTAGGAAGATAGACTTTGAAAATTTTCAATTAACACAATGTGACAGATGACCTCAATGGGCTTCAATGGATGTTATTCGATGATATCTGACAAAGTTAGATGCAAACTCACTCGAATATATGAGAAATGTTGAAATTCGACTTCAAAATAGGAAGATAGATTTTGAAAATTTTCAATTATTACAAAGTGACAGTTGACCTCAATGGGCTTCAATCGATGTTATTCGATGATATCTGACAAAGTTAAATGCAAACCCACTCAAATATATTAGAAATGTTGAAATTCGACTACAAATTAGGAAGATAGACTTTGAAAATTTTCAATTAACACAAAGTGACAGTTGACCTCAATGGGCTTCAATTGATGTTATTCGATGATATCTGACAATGTTAAATGCAAACCCACTCAAATATATGAGGAATGTTGGAATTCGACTTCAAAATAGGAAGATAGACTTTGAAATATTTCAATTATTACAAAGTGACAGTTGACCTCAATGGGCTTCAAACGATGTTATTCGATGATATCTGACAAAGTTAGATGCAAATCCACTCAAATATATGAGAAATGTTGAAATTCGACTACAAATTAGGAAGAGAGACTTTGAAAATTTTCAATTAACACAAAGTGACAGTTGACCTCAATGGGCTTCAATCGATGTTATTCGATGATATCTGACAATGTTAAATGCAAACCCACTCAAATATATGAGGAATGTTGAAATTCGACTTCAAAATAGGAAGATAGACTTTGAAATATTTCAATTATTACAAAGTGACAGTTGACCTCAATGGGCTTCAAACGATGTTATTCGATGATATCTGACAAAGTTAGATGCAAACCCACTCAAATATATGAGAAATGTTGGAATTCGACTTCAAATTAGGAAGATAGACTTTGAAAATTTTCAATTAACACAATGTGACAGATGACCTCAATGGGCTTCAATGGATGTTATTCGATGATATCTGACAAAGTTAGATGCAAACTCACTCGAATATATGAGAAATGTTGAAATTCGACTTCAAAATAGGAAGATAGAGTTTGAAAATTTTCAATTATTACAAAGTGACAGTTGACCTCAATGGGCTTCAATCGATGTTATTCGATGATATCTGACAAAGTTAAATGCAAACCCACTCAAATATATTAGAAATGTTGAAATTCGACTACAAATTAGGAAGATAGACTTTGAAAATTTTCAATTAACACAAAGTGACAGTTGACCTCAATGGGCTTCAATCGATGTTATTCGATGATATCTGACAATGTTAAATGCAAACCCACTCAAATATATGAGGAATGTTGGAATTCGACTTCAAAATAGGAAGATAGACTTTGAAATATTTCAATTATTACAAAGTGACAGTTGACCTCAATGGGCTTCAAACGATGTTATTCGATGATATCTGACAAAGTTAGATGCAAACCCACTCAAATATATGAGAAATGTTGGAATTCGACTTCAAATTAGGAAGATAGACTTTGAAAATTTTCAATTATTACAAAGTGACAGTTGACCTCAATGGGCTTCAATCGATGTTATTCGATGATATCTGACAAAGTTAGATGCAAACCTACTCAAATATATGAGAAATGTTGAAATTCGACTTCAAATTAGGAAGATAGACTTTGAAAATTTTCAATTATTACAAAGTGACAGTTGACCTCAATGGGCTTCAATCGATGTTATTCGATGATATCTGACAAAGTAAGATGCAAACCTACTCAAATATATGAGAAATGTTGAAATTCGACTTCAAATTAGGAAGATAGACTTTGAAAATTTTCAATTATTACAAAGTGACAGTTGACCTCAATGGGCTTCAATCGATGTTATTCGATGATATCTGACAAAGTTAAATGCAAACCCACTCAAATATATGAGAAATGTTGAAATTCGACTACAAATTAGGAAGATAGACTTTGAAAATTTTCAATTAACACAAAGTGACCGTTGACCTCAATGGGCTTCAATGGATATTATTCGATGATATCTGACAAAGTTAAATGCAAACTCACTCGAATATATGAGGAATGTTGAAATTCGACTTCAAAATAGGAAGATAGACTTTGAAATATTTCAATTATTACAAAGTGACAGTTGACCTCAATGGGCTTCAAACGATGTTATTCAATGATATCTGACAAAGTTAGATGCAAACCCACTCAAATATATGAGAAATGTTGGAATTCGACTTCAAATTAGGAAGATAGACTTTGAAAATTTTCAATTAACACAATGTGACAGATGACCTCAATGGGCTTCAATGGATGTTATTCGATGATATCTGACAAAGTTAGATGCAAACTCACTCGAATATATGAGAAATGTTGAAATTCGACTTCAAAATAGGAAGATAGATTTTGAAAATTTTCAATTATTACAAAGTGACAGTTGACCTCAATGGGCTTCAATCGATGTTATTCGATGATATCTGACAAAGTTAGATGCAAACCTACTCAAATATATGAGAAATGTTGAAATTCGACTTCAAATTAGGAAGATAGACTTTGAAAATTTTCAATTATTACAAAGTGACAGTTGACCTCAATGGGCTTCAATCGATGTTATTCGATGATATCTGACAAAGTAAGATGCAAACCTACTCAAATATATGAGAAATGTTGAAATTCGACTTCAAATTAGGAAGATAGACTTTGAAAATTTTCAATTATTACAAAGTGACAGTTGACCTCAATGGGCTTCAATCGATGTTATTCGATGATATCTGACAAAGTTAAATGCAAACCCACTCAAATATATGAGAAATGTTGAAATTCGACTACAAATTAGGAAGATAGACTTTGAAAATTTTCAATTAACACAAAGTGACAGTTGACCTCAATGGGCTCCAATCGATGTTATTCGATGATATCTGACAAAGTTAAATGCAAACCCACTCAAATATATGAGAAATGTTGAAATTCGACTACAAATTAGGAAGATAGACTTTGAAAATTTTCAATTAACACAAAGTGACAGTTGACCTCAATGGGCTTCAATGGATGTTATTCGATGATATCTGACAAAGTTAAATGCAAACTCACTCGAATATATTAGAAATGTTGAAATTCGACTACAAATTAGGAAGATAGACTTTGAAAATTTTCAATTATTACAAAGTGTCAGTTGACCTCAATGGGCTTCAATCGATGTTATTCGATGATATCTGACAAAATTAGATGTAAACTCACTCAAATATATGAGAAATGTTGAAATTCGACTACAAATTGGGAAGATAGACTTTGAAAATTTTCAATTAACACAAAGTGACAGTTGACCTCAATGGGCTTCAATCGATGTTATTCAATGATATCTGACAAAGTTAGATGCAAATCCATTCAAATATATGAGAAATGTTGAAATTCGACTACAAATTAGGAAGAGAGACTTTGAAAATTTTCAATTAACACAATGTGACAGATGACCTCAATGGGCTTCAATGGATGTTATTCGATGATATCTGACAAAGTTAGATGCAAACTCACTCGAATATATGAGAAATGATGAAATTCGACTCCAAAATAGGAAGATAGAGTTTGAAAATTTTCAATTATTACAAAGTGACAGTTGACCTCAATGGGCTTCAATCGATGTTATTCGATGATATCTGACAAAGTTAGATGCAAACCTACTCAAATATATGAGAAATGTTGAAATTCGACTACAAATTAGGAAGATAGACTTTGAAAATTTTCAATTAACACAAAGTGACAGTTGACCTCAATGGGCTTCAATGGATGTTATTCGATGATATCTGACAAAGTTAAATGCAAACTCACTCGAATATATTAGAAATGTTGAAATTCGACTACAAATTAGGAAGATAGACTTTGAAAATTTTCAATTAACACAAAGTGACAGTTGACCTCAATGGGCTTCAATCGATGTTATTCGATGATATCTGACAAAATTAGATGTAAACTCACTCAAATATATGAGAAATGTTGAAATTCGACTACAAATTGGGAAGATAGACTTTGAAAATTTTCAATTAACACAAAGTGACAGTTGACCTCAATGGGCTTCAATCGATGTTATTCAATGATATCTGACAAAGTTAGATGCAAATCCACTCAAATATATGAGAAATGTTGAAATTCGACTACAAATTAGGAAGAGAGACTTTGAAAATTTTCAATTAACACAATGTGACAGATGACCTCAATGGGCTTCAATGGATGTTATTCGATGATATCTGACAAAGTTAGATGCAAACTCACTCGAATATATGAGAAATGATGAAATTCGACTCCAAAATAGGAAGATAGAGTTTGAAAATTTTCAATTATTACAAAGTGACAGTTGACCTCAATGGGCTTCAATGGATGTTATTCGATGATATCTGACAAAGTTAAATGCAAACTCACACGAATATATTAGAAATGTTGAAATTCGACTACAAATTAGGAAGATAGACTTTGAAAATTTTCAATTAACACAAAGTGACAGTTGACCTCAATGGGCTTCAATCGATGTTATTCGATGATATCTGACAAAGTTAAATGCAAACCCACTCAAATATATGAGGAATGTTGAAATTCGACTTCAAAATATGAAGATAGACTTTGGAATATTTCAATTATTACAAAGTGACAGTTGACCTCAATGGGCTTCAAACGATGTTATTCGATGATATCTGACAAAGTTAGATGCAAACCCACTCAAATATATGAGAAATGTTGAAATTCGACTTCAAATTAGGAAGATAGACTTTGAAAATTTTCAATTATTACAAAGTGACAGTTGACCTCAATGGGCTTCAATCGATGTTATTCGATGATATCTGACAAAGTTAGATGCAAACCTACTCAAATATATGAGAAATGTTGAAATTCGACTTCAAATTAGGAAGATAGACTTTGAAACTTTTCAATTATTACAAAGTGACAGTTGACCTCAATGGGCTTCAATCGATGTTATTCGATGAAATCTGACAAAGTTAAATGCAAACTCACTCGAATATATTAGAAATGTTGAAATTCGACTACAAATTAGGAAGATAGACTTTGAAAATTTTCAATTATTACAAAGTGTCAGTTGACCTCAATGGGCTTCAATCGATGTTATTCGATGATATCTGACAAAGTTAGATGTAAACCCACTCAAATATATGAGAAATGTTGAAATTCGACTACAAATTGGGAAGATAGACTTTGAAAATTTTCAATTAACACAAAGTGACAGTTGACCACAATGGGCTTCAATGGATGTTATTCGATGATATCTGACAAAGTTAAATGCAAACTCACTCGAATGTATGAGAAATGTTGAAATTCGACTTCAAATTAGGAAGATAGACTTTGAAAATTTTCAATCATTACAAGGTGACAGTTGACCTCAATGGGCTTCAATGGATGTTATTCAATGATATCTGACAAAGTTAGATGCAAATCCACTCAAATATATGAGAAATGTTGAAATTCGACTACAAATTAGGAAGAGAGACTTTGAAAATTTTCAATTAACACAATGTGACAGATGACCTCAATGGGCTTCAATGGATGTTATTCGATGATATCTGACAAAGTTAGATGCGAACTCACTCGAATATATGAGAAATGTTGAAATTCGACTTCAAAATAGGAAGATAGAGTTTGAAAATTTTCAATTATTACAAAGTGACAGTTGACCTCAATGGGTTTCAATCGATGTTATTCGATGATATCTGACAAAGTTAGATGCAAACCTACTCAAATTTATGAGAAATGTTGAAATTCGACTTCAAATTAGGAAGATAGACTTTGAAAATTTTCAATTATTACAAAGTGACAGTTGACCTCAATGGGCTTCAATCGATGTTATTCGATGATATCTGACAAAGTTAAATGCAAACTCACTCGAATATATTAGAAATGTTGAAATTCGACTACAAATTAGGAAGATAGACTTTGAAAATTTTCAATTAACACAAAGTGACAGTTGACCTCAATGGGCTTCAATGGATGTTATTCGATGATATCTGACAAAGTTAAATGCAAACTCACTCGAATATATGAGAAATGATGAAATTCGACTCCAAAATAGGAAGATAGAGTTTGAAAATTTTCAATTATTACAAAGTGACAGTTGACCTCAATGGGCTTCAATGGATGTTATTCGATGATATCTGACAAAGTTAAATGCAAACTCACTCGAATATATTAGAAATGTTGAAATTCGACTACAAATTAGGAAGATAGACTTTGAAAATTTTCAATTAACACAAAGTGACAGTTGACCTCAATGGGCTTCAATCGATGTTATTCGATGATATCTGACAAAGTTAAATGCAAACCCACTCAAATATATGAGGAATGTTGAAATTCGACTTCAAAATATGAAGATAGACTTTGGAATATTTCAATTATTACAAAGTGACAGTTGACCTCAATGGGCTTCAAACGATGTTATTCGATGATATCTGACAAAGTTAGATGCAAACCCACTCAAATATATGAGAAATGTTGAAATTCGACTTCAAATTAGGAAGATAGACTTTGAAAATTTTCAATTATTACAAAGTGACAGTTGACCTCAATGGGCTTCAATCGATGTTATTCGATGATATCTGACAAAGTTAGATGCAAACCTACTCAAATATATGAGAAATGTTGAAATTCGACTTCAAATTAGGAAGATAGACTTTGAAACTTTTCAATTATTACAAAGTGACAGTTGACCTCAATGGGCTTCAATCGATGTTATTCGATGATATCTGACAAAGTTAAATGCAAACTCACTCGAATATATTAGAAATGTTGAAATTCGACTACAAATTAGGAAGATAGACTTTGAAAATTTTCAATTATTACAAAGTGTCAGTTGACCTCAATGGGCTTCAATCGATGTTATTCGATGATATCTGACAAAGTTAGATGTAAACCCACTCAAATATATGAGAAATGTTGAAATTCGACTACAAATTGGGAAGATAGACTTTGAAAATTTTCAATTAACACAAAGTGACAGTTGACCACAATGGGCTTCAATGGATGTTATTCGATGATATCTGACAAAGTTAAATGCAAACTCACTCGAATGTATGAGAAATGTTGAAATTCGACTTCAAATTAGGAAGATAGACTTTGAAAATTTTCAATCATTACAAGGTGACAGTTGACCTCAATGGGCTTCAATGGATGTTATTCAATGATATCTGACAAAGTTAGATGCAAATCCACTCAAATATATGAGAAATGTTGAAATTCGACTACAAATTAGGAAGAGAGACTTTGAAAATTTTCAATTAACACAATGTGACAGATGACCTCAATGGGCTTCAATGGATGTTATTCGATGATATCTGACAAAGTTAGATGCGAACTCACTCGAATATATGAGAAATGTTGAAATTCGACTTCAAAATAGGAAGATAGAGTTTGAAAATTTTCAATTATTACAAAGTGACAGTTGACCTCAATGGGTTTCAATCGATGTTATTCGATGATATCTGACAAAGTTAGATGCAAACCTACTCAAATTTATGAGAAATGTTGAAATTCGACTTCAAATTAGGAAGATAGACTTTGAAAATTTTCAATTATTACAAAGTGACAGTTGACCTCAATGGGCTTCAATCGATGTTATTCGATGATATCTGACAAAGTTAAATGCAAACTCACTCGAATATATTAGAAATGTTGAAATTCGACTACAAATTAGGAAGATAGACTTTGAAAATTTTCAATTAACACAAAGTGACAGTTGACCTCAATGGGCTTCAATGGATGTTATTCGATGATATCTGACAAAGTTAAATGCAAACTCACTCGAATATATTAGAAATGTTGAAATTCGACTACAAATTAGGAAGATAGACTTTGAAAATTTTCAATTAACACAAAGTGACAGTTGACCTCAATGGGCTTCAATCGATGTTATTCGATGATATCTGACAAAGTTAAATGCAAACCCACTCAAATATATGAGGAATGTTGAAATTCGACTTCAAAATAGGAAGATAGACTTTGGAATATTTCAATTATTACAAAGTGACAGCTGACCTCAATGGGCTTCAAACGATGTTATTCGATGATATCTGACAAAGTTAGATGCAAACCCACTCAAATATATGAGAAATGTTGAAATTCGACTTCAAATTAGGAAGATAGACTTTGAAAATTTTCAATTATTACAAAGTGACAGTTGACCTCAATGGGCTTCAATCGATGTTATTCGATGATATATGACAGTTAGATGCAAACTCACTCAAATATATGAGAAATGCTGAAATTCGACTTCAAATTAGGAAGATTGACTTTGAAAATTTTCAATTATTACAAAGTGACAGTTGACCTCAATGGTTTTCAATCGATGTTATTCGATGATATCTGACAAAGTTAAATGCAAACCCACTCAAATATATGAGAAATGTTGAAATTCGACTACAAATTAGGAAGATAGACTTTGAAAATTTTCAATTAACACAAAGTGACAGTTGACGTCAATGGGCTTCAATGGATGTTATTCGATGATATCTGACAAAGTTAGATGTAAACTCACTCAAATATATGAGAAATGTTGAAATTCGACTACAAATTGGGAAGATAGACTTTGAAAATTTTCAATTAACACAAAGTGACAGTTGACCACAATGGGCTTCAATGGATGTTATTCGATGATATCTGACAAAGTTAAATGCAAACTCACTCGAATATATGAGAAATGTTGAAATTCGACTTCAAATTAGGAAGAGAGACTTTGAAAATTTTCAATTATTACAAAGTGACAGTTGACCTCAATGGGCTTCAATCGATGTTATTCGATGATATCTGACAAAGTTAGATGCAAACTCGCTCAAATATATAAGAAATGTTGAAATTCGACTTCAAAATAGGAAGATAGACTTTGAAAATTTTCAATTATTACAAAGTGACAGTTGACCTCAATGGGCTTCAATCGATGTTATTCGATGATATATGACAGTTAGATGCAAACTCACTCAAATATATGAGAAATGCTGAAATTCGACTTCAAATTAGGAAGATAGACTTTGAAAATTTTCAATTATTACAAAGTGACAGTTGACCTCAATGGGCTTCAATCGATGTTATTCGATGATATCTGACAAAGTTAAATGCAAACCCACTCAAATATATGAGAAATGTTGAAATTCGACTACAAATTAGGAAGATAGACTTTGAAAATTTTCAATTAACACAAAGTGACAGTTGACCACAATGGGCTTCAATGGATGTTATTCGATGATATCTGACAAAGTTAAATGCAAACTCACTCGAATATATGAGAAATGTTGAAATTCGACTTCAAATTAGGAAGAGAGACTTTGAAAATTTTCAATTATTACAAAGTGACAGTTGACCTCAATGGGCTTCAATCGATGTTATTCGATGATATCTGACAAAGTTAGATGCAAACTCGCTCAAATATATGAGAAATGTTGAAATTCGACTTCAAAATAGGAAGATAGACTTTGAAAATTTTCAATTATTACAAAGTGACAGTTGACCTCAATGGGCTTCAATCGATGTTATCCGATGATATCTGACAGTTAGATGCAAACTCACTCAAATATATGAGAAATGTTGAAATTCGATTTCAAAGTAGGAAGATAGACTTTGAAAATTTTCAATTAACACAATGTGACTGTTGACCTCAATGGGCTTCAACGGATGTTATTCGATGATATCTGACAAAGTTAGATGCAAACTGACTCGAATAAATGAGAAATGTTGAAATTCGACTTCAAAATAGGAAGATAGACTTTGAAAATTTTCAATTAACACAAAGTGACAGTTGACCACTATGGGCTTCAATGGATGTTATTCGATGATATCTGACAAAGTTAAATGCAAACTCACTCGAATATATGAGAAATGTTGAAATTCGACTTCAAATTAGGAAGATAGAGTTTGAAAATTTTCAATCAACACAAAGTGACTATCGACATAAACTGGCATCAATGACTGTAAGTCGAAAATGTCTGACAATATTAGATGTAAACTCACTCAAATATATGAGAAATGTTGAAATTCGACTACAAATTAGGAAGAGAGACTTTGAAAATTTTCAATTATTACAAAGTGACAGTTGACCTCAATGGGCTTCAACGGATGTTATTCGATGATATCTGACAAAGTTAGATGCAAACTGACTCGAATAAATGAGAAATGTTGAAATTCGACTTCAAATTAGGAAGATAGACTTTGAAAATTTTCAATTATTACAAAGTGACAGTTGACCTCAATGGGCTCAATCGATGTTATTCGATGATATCTGACAAAGTTAGATGCAAACCTACTAAAATATATGAGAAATGTTGAAATTCGACTTCAAATTAGGAAGATAGACTTTGAAAATTTTCAATTATTACAAAGTGACAGTTGACCTCAATGGGCTTCAATCGATGTTATTCGATGATATCTGACAAAGTTAAATGCAAACCCACTCAAATATATGAGAAATGTTGAAATTCGACTACAAATTAGGAAGATAGACTTTGAAAATTTTCAATTAACACAAAGTGACAGTTGACCTCAATGGGCTTCAATCGATGTTATTCGATGATATCTGACAGTAAGATGCAAACTCACTCAAATATATGAGAAATGTTGAAATTTGACTCCAAATTAGGAAGATAGACTTTGAAAATTTTCAATTAACACAATGTGACTGTTGACCTCAATGGGCTTCAACGGATGTTATTCGATGATATCTGACAAAGTTAGATGCAAACTGACTCGAATAAATGAGAAATGTTGAAATTCGACTTCAAATTAGGAAGATAGACTTTGAAAATTTTCAATTATTACAAAGTGACAGTTGACCTCAATGGGCTTCAATCGATGTTATTCGATGATATCTGACAAAGTTAGATGCAAACCTACTAAAATATATGAGAAATGTTGAAATTCGATTTCAAAGTAGGAAGATAGACTTTGAAAATTTTCAATTAACACAATGTGACTGTTGACCTCAATGGGCTTCAACGGATGTTATTCGATGATATCTGACAAAGTTAGATGCAAACTGACTCGAATAAATGAGAAATGTTGAAATTCGACTTCAAAATAGGAAGATAGACTTTGAAAATTTTCAATTAACACAAAGTGACAGTTGACCACTATGGGCTTCAATGGATGTTATTCGATGATATCTGACAAAGTTAAATGCAAACTCACTCGAATATATGAGAAATGTTGAAATTCGACTTCAAATTAGGAAGATAGAGTTTGAAAATTTTCAATCAACACAAAGTGACTATCGACATAAACTGGCATCAATGACTGTAAGTCGAAAATGTCTGACAATATTAGATGTAAACTCACTCAAATATATGAGAAATGTTGAAATTCGACTACAAATTAGGAAGAGAGACTTTGAAAATTTTCAATTATTACAAAGTGACAGTTGACCTCAATGGGCTTCAACGGATGTTATTCGATGATATCTGACAAAGTTAGATGCAAACTGACTCGAATAAATGAGAAATGTTGAAATTCGACTTCAAATTAGGAAGATAGACTTTGAAAATTTTCAATTATTACAAAGTGACAGTTGACCTCAATGAGCTTCAATCGATGTTATTCGATGATATCTGACAAAGTTAGATGCAAACCTACTAAAATATATGAGAAATGTTGAAATTCGACTTCAAATTAGGAAGATAGACTTTGAAAATTTTCAATTATTACAAAGTGACAGTTGACCTCAATGGGCTTCAATCGATGTTATTCGATGATATCTGACAAAGTTAAATGCAAACCCACTCAAATATATGAGAAATGTTGAAATTCGACTACAAATTAGGAAGATAGACTTTGAAAATTTTCAATTAACACAAAGTGACAGTTGACCTCAATGGGCTTCAATCGATGTTATTCGATGATATCTGACAGTAAGATGCAAACTCACTCAAATATATGAGAAATGTTGAAATTTGACTCCAAATTAGGAAGATAGACTTTGAAAATTTTCAATTAACACAATGTGACTGTTGACCTCAATGGGCTTCAACGGATGTTATTCGATGATATCTGACAAAGTTAGATGCAAACTGACTCGAATAAATGAGAAATGTTGAAATTCGACTTCAAATTAGGAAGATAGACTTTGAAAATTTTCAATTATTACAAAGTGACAGTTGACCTCAATGGGCTTCAATCGATGTTATTCGATGATATCTGACAAAGTTAGATGCAAACCTACTAAAATATATGAGAAATGTTGAAATTCGACTTCAAAATAGGAAGATAGACTTTGAAATATTTCAATTATTACAAAGAGACAGTTGACCTCAATGGGCATCAAACGATGTTATTCGATGATATCTGACAAAGTTAGATGCAAACCCACTCAAATATATCAGAAATGTTGAAATTCGACTACAAATTAGGAAGATAGACTTCGAAAATTTTCAATTAACACAAAGTGACAGTTGACCACAATGGGCTTCAATGGATGTTATTCGATGATATCTGACAAAGTTAAATGCAAACTCACTCGAATATAGGAGAAATGCTGAAATTCGACTTCAAATTAGGAAGATAGACTTTGAAAATTTTCAATCATTACAAGGTGACAGTTGACCTCAATGGGCTTCAATCGATGTTATTCAATGATATCTGACAAAGTTAGATGCAAACTCACTCGAATATATGAGAAATGTTGAAATTCGACTTCAAAATAGGAAGATAGACTTTGAAAATTTTCAATTATTACAAAGTGTCAGTTGACCTCAATGGGCTTCAATCGATGTTATTCGATGATATCTGACAAAGTTAGATGCAAACCCACTCAAATATATGAGAAATGTTGAAATTCGACTACAAATTAGGAAGATAGACTTCGAAAATTTTCAATTAACACAAAGTGACAGTTGACCACAATGGGCTTCAATGGATGTTATTCGATGATATCTGACAAAGTTAAATGCAAACTCACTCGAATATAGGAGAAATGTTGAAATTCGACTTCAAATTAGGAAGATAGACTTTGAAAATTTTCAATCATTACAAGGTGACAGTTGACCTCAATGGGCTTCAATCGATGTTATTCAATGATATCTGACAAAGTTAGATGCAAATCTACTCAAATATATGAGAAATGTTGAAATTCGACTTCAAATTAGGAAGATAGACTTTGAAAATTTTCAATTATTACAAAGTGACAGTTGACCTCAATGGGCTTCAATCGATGTTATTCGATGATATCTGACAAAGTTAAATGCAAACTCACTCGAATATATGAGAAATGTTGAAATTCGACTACAAATTAGGAAGATAGACTTCGAAAATTTTCAATTAACACAAAGTGACAGTTGACCACAATGGGCTTCAATGGATGTTATTCGATGATATCTGACAAAGTTAAATGCAAACCCACTCGAATATAGGAGAAATGTTGAAATTCGACTTCAAATTAGGAAGATAGACTTTGAAAATTTTCAATCATTACAAGGTGTACAGTTGACCTCAATGGGCTTCAATCGATGTTATTCAATGATATCTGACAAAGTTAGATGCAAATCCACTCAAATATATGAGAAATGTTGAAATTCGACTTCAAATTAGGAAGATAGACTTTGGAAATTTTCAATTATTACAAAGTGACAGTTGACCTCAATGGGCTTCAATCGATGTTATTCGATGATATCTGACAAAGTTAAATGCAAACCCACTCAAATATATGAGAAATGTTGAAATTCGACTACAAATTAGGAAGATAGACTTTGAAAATTTTCAATTAACACAAAGTGACAGTTGACCTCAATGGGCTTCAATCGATGTTATTCGATGATATATGACAGTTAGATGCAAACTCACTCAAATATATGAGAAATGTTGAAATTCGACTTCAAATTAGGAAGATAGACTTTGAAAATTTTCAATTAACACAATGTGACAGATGACCTCAATGGGCTTCAATGGATGTTATTCGATGATATCTGACAAAGTTAGATGCAAACTCACTCGAATATATGAGAAATGTTGAAATTCGACTTCAAAATAGGAAGATAGACTTTGAAAATTTTCAATAATTACAAAGTGTCAGTTGACCTCAATGGGCTTCATTCGATGTTATTCGATGATATCTGACAAAGTTAGATGCAAACCCACTCAAATATATGAGAAATGTTGAAATTCGACTAAAAATTAGGAAGATAGACTTTGAAAATTTTCAATTAACACAAAGTGACAGTTGACCACAATGGGCTTCAATGGATGTTATTCGATGATATCTGACAAAGTTAAATGCAAACTCACTCGAATATATGAGAATTGTTGAAATTCGACTTCAAATTAGGAAGATAGACTTTGAAAATTTTCAATTATTACAAAGTGACAGTTGACCTCAATGGGCTTCAATCGATGTTATTCGATGATATCTGACAAAGTTAGATGCAAACTCACTCGAATATATGAGAAATGTTGAAATTCGACTTCAAAATAGGAAGATAGACTTTGAAAATTTTCAATTAACACAAAGTGACAGTTGACCACAATGGGCTTCAATGGATGTTATTCGATGATATCTGACAAAGTTAAATGCAAACTCACTCGAATATATGAGAAATGTTGAAATTCGACTTCAAATTAGGAAGATAGAGTTTGAAAATTTTCAATCAACACAAAGTGACTATCGACATAAACTGGCATCAATGACTGTAAGTCGAAAATGTCTGACAATATTAGATGTAAACTCACTCAAATATATGAGAAATGTTGAAATTCGACTACAAATTAGGAAGAGAGACTTTGAAAATTTTCAATTATTACAAAGTGACAGTTGACCTCAATGGGCTTCAACGGATGTTATTCGATGATATCTGACAAAGTTAGATGCAAACTGACTGGAATAAATGAGAAATGTTGAAATTCGACTTCAAATTAGGAAGATAGACTTTGAAAATTTTCAATTATTACAAAGTGACAGTTGACCTCAATGGGCTTCAATCGATGTTATTCGATGATATCTGACAAAGTTAGATGCAAACCTACTCAAATATATGAGAAATGTTGAAATTCGACTTCAAATTAGGAAGATAGACTTTGAAAATTTTCAATTATTACAAAGTGACAGTTGACCTCAATGGGCTTCAATCGATGTTATTCGATGATATCTGACAGTAAGATGCAAACTCACTCAAATATATGAGAAATGTTGAAATTTGACTTCAAATTAGGAAGATAGACTTTGAAAATTTTCAATTAACACAATGTGACTGTTGACCTCAATGGGCTTCAACGGATGTTATTCGATGATATCTGACAAAGTTAGATGCAAACTGACTCGAATAAATGAGAAAAGGTTAAATTCGACTTCAAATTAGGAAGATAGACTTTGAAAATTTTCAATTATTACAAAGTGACAGTTGACCTAAATGGGCTTCAATCGATGTTATTCGATGATATCTGACAAAGTTAGATGCAAACCTACTCAAATATATGAGAAATATTGAAATTCGACTTCAAAATAGGAAGATAGACTTTGATATATTTCAATTATTACAAAGTGACAGTTGACCTCAATGGGCTTCAAACGATGTTATTCGATGATATCTGACAAAGTTAGATGCAAACCCACTCAAACATATGAGAAATGTTGAAATTCGACTTCAAATTAGGAAGATAGACTTTGAAAATTTTCAATTATTACAAAGTGACAGTTGACCTCAATGGGCTTCAATCGATGTTATTCGATGATATCTGACAAAGTTAAATGCAAACCCACTCAAATATATGAGAAATGTTGAAATTCGACTACAAATTAGGAAGATAGACTTTGAAAATTTTCAATTAACACAAAGTGACAGTTGACCTCAATGGGCTTCAATCGATGTTATTCGATGATATATGACAGTTAGATGCAAACTCACTCAAATATATGAGAAATGTTGAAATTCGACTTCAAATTAGGAAGATAGACTTTGAAAATTTTCAATTAACACAATGTGACAGATGACCTCAATGGGCTTCAATGGATGTTATTCGATGATATCTGACAAAGTTAGATGCAAACTCACTCGAATATATGAGAAATGTTGAAATTCGACTTCAAAATAGGAAGATAGACTTTGAAAATTTTCAATAATTACAAAGTGTCAGTTGACCTCAATGGGCTTCATTCGATGTTATTCGATGATATCTGACAAAGTTAGATGCAAACCCACTCAAATATATGAGAAATGTTGAAATTCGACTAAAAATTAGGAAGATAGACTTTGAAAATTTTCAATTAACACAAAGTGACAGTTGACCACAATGGGCTTCAATGGATGTTATTCGATGATATCTGACAAAGTTAAATGCAAACTCACTCGAATATATGAGAATTGTTGAAATTCGACTTCAAATTAGGAAGATAGACTTTGAAAATTTTCAATTATTACAAAGTGACAGTTGACCTCAATGGGCTTCAATCGATGTTATTCGATGATATCTGACAAAGTTAGATGCAAACTCACTCGAATATATGAGAAATGTTGAAATTCGACTTCAAAATAGGAAGATAGACTTTGAAAATTTTCAATTAACACAAAGTGACAGTTGACCACAATGGGCTTCAATGGATGTTATTCGATGATATCTGACAAAGTTAAATGCAAACTCACTCGAATATATGAGAAATGTTGAAATTCGACTTCAAATTAGGAAGATAGAGTTTGAAAATTTTCAATCAACACAAAGTGACTATCGACATAAACTGGCATCAATGACTGTAAGTCGAAAATGTCTGACAATATTAGATGTAAACTCACTCAAATATATGAGAAATGTTGAAATTCGACTACAAATTAGGAAGAGAGACTTTGAAAATTTTCAATTATTACAAAGTGACAGTTGACCTCAATGGGCTTCAACGGATGTTATTCGATGATATCTGACAAAGTTAGATGCAAACTGACTGGAATAAATGAGAAATGTTGAAATTCGACTTCAAATTAGGAAGATAGACTTTGAAAATTTTCAATTATTACAAAGTGACAGTTGACCTCAATGGGCTTCAATCGATGTTATTCGATGATATCTGACAAAGTTAGATGCAAACCTACTCAAATATATGAGAAATGTTGAAATTCGACTTCAAATTAGGAAGATAGACTTTGAAAATTTTCAATTATTACAAAGTGACAGTTGACCTCAATGGGCTTCAATCGATGTTATTCGATGATATCTGACAGTAAGATGCAAACTCACTCAAATATATGAGAAATGTTGAAATTTGACTTCAAATTAGGAAGATAGACTTTGAAAATTTTCAATTAACACAATGTGACTGTTGACCTCAATGGGCTTCAACGGATGTTATTCGATGATATCTGACAAAGTTAGATGCAAACTGACTCGAATAAATGAGAAAAGGTTAAATTCGACTTCAAATTAGGAAGATAGACTTTGAAAATTTTCAATTATTACAAAGTGACAGTTGACCTAAATGGGCTTCAATCGATGTTATTCGATGATATCTGACAAAGTTAGATGCAAACCTACTCAAATATATGAGAAATATTGAAATTCGACTTCAAAATAGGAAGATAGACTTTGATATATTTCAATTATTACAAAGTGACAGTTGACCTCAATGGGCTTCAAACGATGTTATTCGATGATATCTGACAAAGTTAGATGCAAACCCACTCAAACATATGAGAAATGTTGAAATTCGACTTCAAATTAGGAAGATAGACTTTGAAAATTTTCAATTATTACAAAGTGACAGTTGACCTCAATGGGCTTCAATCGATGTTATTCGATGATATCTGACAGTTAGATGCAAACTCACTCAAATATATGAGAAATGTTGAAATTCGACTTCAAATTAGGAAGATAGACTTTGAAAATTTTCAATTTACACAATGTGACAGATGACCTCAATGGGCTTCAATGGATGTTATTCGATGATATCTGACAAAGTTAGATGCAAACTCACTCGAATATATGAGAAATGTTGAAATTCGACTTCAAAATAGGAAGATAGACTTTGAAAATTTTCAATTATTACAAAGTGTCAGTTGACCTCAATGGGCTTCAATCGATGTTATTCGATGATATCTGACAAAGTTAGATGCAAACCCACTCAAATATATGAGAAATGTTGAAATTCGACTACAAATTAGGAAGATAGACTTCGAAAATTTTCAATTAACACAAAGTGACAGTTGACCACAATGGGCTTCAATGGATGTTATTCGATGATATCTGACAAAGTTAAATGCAAACTCACTCGAATATAGGAGAAATGTTGAAATTCGACTTCAAATTAGGAAGATAGACTTTGAAAATTTTCAATCATTACAAGGTGACAGTTGACCTCAATGGGCTTCAATCGATGTTATTCAATGATATCTGACAAAGTTAGATGCAAATCCACTCAAATATATGAGAAATGTTGAAATTCGACTTCAAATTAGGAAGATAGACTTTGAAAATTTTCAATTATTACAAAGTGACAGTTGACCTCAATGGGCTTCAATCGATGTTATTCGATGATATCTGACAAAGTTAAATGCAAACTCACTCAAATATATGAGAAATGTTGAAATTCGACTACAAATTAGGAAGATAGACTTTGAAAATTTTCAATTAACACAAAGTGACAGTTGACCTCAATGGGCTTCAATGGATGTTATTCGATGATATCTGACAAAGTTAAATGCAAACTCACTCGAATATATTAGAAATGTTGAAATTCGACAACAAATTAGGAAGATAGACTTTGGAAATTTTCAATTAACACAAAGTGACAGTTGACCTCAATGGGCTTCAATCGATGTTATTCGATGATATCTGACAAAGTTAAATGCAAACCCACTCAAATATATGAGGAATGTTGAAATTCGACTTCAAAATAGGAAGATAGACTTTGAAATATTTCTATTATTTCAAAGTGACAGTTGACCTCAATGGGCTTCAAACGATGTTATTCGATGATATCTGACAAAGTTAGATGCAAACCCACTCAAATATATGAGAAATGTTGAAATTCGACTTCAAATTAGGAAGATAGACTTTGAAAATTTTCAATTATTACAAAGTGACAGTTGACCTCAATGGGCTTCAATCGATGTTATTCGATGATATCTGACAGTTAGATGCAAACTCACTCAAATATATGAGAAATGTTGAAATTCGACTTCAAATTAGGAAGATAGACTTTGAAAATTTTCAATTTACACAATGTGACAGATGACCTCAATGGGCTTCAATGGATGTTATTCGATGATATCTGACAAAGTTAGATGCAAACTCACTGGAATATATGAGAAATGTTGAAATTCGACTTCAAAATAGGAAGATAGACTTTGAAAATTTTCAATTATTACAAAGTGTCAGTTGACCTCAATGGGCTTCAATCGATGTTATTCGATGATATTTGACAAAGTTAGATGCAAACCCACTCAAATATATGAGAAATGTTGAAATTCGACTACAAATTAGGAAGATAGACTTCGAAAATTTTCAATTAACACAAAGTGACAGTTGACCACAATGGGCTTCAATGGATGTTATTCGATGATATCAGACACAGTTAGATGCAAACTCACTCAAATATATGAGAAATGTTGAAATTCGACTTCAAATTAGGAAGATAGACTTTGAAAATTTTCAATTATTACAAAGTGACAGTTGACCTCAATGGGCTTCAATCGATGTTATTCGATGATATCTGACAGTTAGATGCAAACTCACTCAAATATATGAGAAATGTTGAAATTCGACTTCAAATTAGGAAGATAGACTTTGAAAATTTTCAATTTACACAATGTGACAGATGACCTCAATGGGCTTCAATGGATGTTATTCGATGATATCTGACAAAGTTAGATGCAAACTCACTCGAATATATGAGAAATGTTGAAATTCGACTTCAAAATAGGAAGATAGACTTTGAAAATTTTCAATTATTACAAAGTGTCAGTTGACCTCAATGGGCTTCAATCGATGTTATTCGATGATATCTGACAAAGTTAGATGCAAACCCACTCAAATATATGAGAAATGTTGAAATTCGACTACAAATTAGGAAGATAGACTTCGAAAATTTTCAATTAACACAAAGTGACAGTTGACCACAATGGGCTTCAATGGATGTTATTCGATGATATCAGACACAGTTAGATGCAAACCCACTCAAATATATGAGAAATGTTGAAATTCGACTTCAAATTAGAAAGATAGACTTTGAAAATTTTCAATCATTACAAGGTGACAGTCGACCTCAATGGGCTTCAATCGATGTTATTCAATGATATCTGACAAAGTTAGATGCAAATCCACTCAAATATATGAGAAATGTTGAAATTCGACTACAAATTAGGAAGAGAGACTTTGAAAATTTTCAATTATTACAAAGTGACAGTTGACCTCAATGGGCTTCAATCGATGTTATTCGATGATATCAGACACAGTTAGATGCAAACTCACTCAAATATATGAGAAATGTTGAAATTCGACTTCAAATTAGGAAGATAGACTTTGAAAATTTTCAATTAACACAATGTGACTGTTGACCTCAATGGGCTTCAACGGATGTTATTCGATGATATCTGACAAAGTTAGATGCAAACTGACTCGAATAAATGAGAAATGTTGAAATTCGATTTCAAATTAGGAAGATAGACTTTGAAAATTTTCAATTATTACAAAGTGACAGTTGACCTCAATGGGCTTCAATCGATGTTATTCGATGATATCTGACAAAGTTAGATGCAAACCTACTCAAATATATGAGAAATGTTGGAATTCGACTTCAAATTAGGAAGATAGACTTTGAAAATTTTCAATTAACACAAAGTGACAGATGACCTCAATGGGCTTCATTGGATGTTATTCGATGATATCTGACAAAGTTAAATGCAAACTCACTCGAATATATGAGAAATGTGTAAATTCGACTTCAAATTAGGAAAATAGACTTTGAAAATTTTCAATCATTACAAGGTGACAGTCGACCTCAATGGGCTTCAATCGATGTTATTCAATGATATCTGACAAAGTTAGATGCAAATCCACTCAAATATATGAGAAATGTTGAAATTCGACTACAAATTAGGAAGAGAGACTTTGAAAATTTTCAATTATTACAAAGTGACAGTTGACCTCAATGGGCTTCAATCGATGTTATTCGATGATATCAGACACAGTTAGATGCAAACTCACTCAAATATATGAGAAATGTTGAAATTCGACTTCAAATTAGGAAGATAGACTTTGAAAATTTTCAATTAACACAATGTGACTGTTGACCTCAATGGGCTTCAACGGATGTTATTCGATGATATCTGACAAAGTTAGATGCAAACTGACTCGAATAAATGAGAAATGTTGAAATTCGATTTCAAATTAGGAAGATAGACTTTGAAAATTTTCAATTATTACAAAGTGACAGTTGACCTCAATGGGCTTCAATCGATGTTATTCGATGATATCTGACAAAGTTAGATGCAAACCTACTCAAATATATGAGAAATGTTGGAATTCGACTTCAAATTAGGAAGATAGACTTTGAAAATTTTCAATTAACACAAAGTGACAGTTGACATCAATGGGCTCCAATCGATGTTATTCGATGATATCAGACAAAGTTAGATGCAAACCGACTCAATTATATGAGAAATGTTGAAATTCGACTTCAAATTGGGAAGATAGACTTTGAAAATTTTCAATTATTACAAAGTGACAGTTGACCTCAATGGGCTTCAATCGATGTTATTCGATGATATCTGACAGTTAGATGCGAACCCACTCGAATATATGAGAAATGTTGAAATTCGATTTCAAATTAGGAAGATAGACTTTGAAAATTTTCAATTAACACAAAGTGACAGTTGACCTCAATGGGCTTCAATGGATGTTATTCGATGATATCTGACAAAGTTAGATGCAAACTCACTCGAATATATGAGAAATGTTGAAATTCGACTTCAAAATAGGAAGATAGACTTTGAAAATTTTCAATTATTACAAAGTGACAGTTGACCTCAATGGGCTTCAATCGATGTTATTCGTTGATATCTGACAAAGATAGATGCAAACCCACTCAAATATATGAGAAATGTTGGAATTCGACTTCAAATTAGGAAGATGGACTTTGAAAATTTTCAATTAACACAATGTGACAGATGACCTCAATGGGCTTCAATCGATGTTATTCGATGATATCTGACAAAGTTAGATGCGAACTCACTCGAATATATGAGAAATGTTGAAATTCGACTTCAAATTAGGAAGATAGACTTTGAAAATTTTCAATTATTACAAAGTGACAGTTGACCTCAATGGGTTCCAATCGATGTTATTCGATGATATCAGACAAAGTTAGATGCAAACCGACTCAATTATATGAGAAATGTTGAAATTCGACTTCAAATTGGGAAGATAGACTTTGAAAATTTTCAATTATTACAAAGTGACAGTTGACCTCAATGGGCTTCAATCGATGTTATTCAATGATATCTGACAAAGTTAGATGCAAACCTACTCAAATATATGAGAAATGTTGGAATTCGACTTCAAATTAGGAAGATAGACTTTGAAAATTTTCAATTAACACAAAGTGACAGTTGACATCAATGGGCTCCAATCGATGTTATTCGATGATATCAGACAAAGTTAGATGCAAACCGACTCAATTATATGAGAAATGTTGAAATTCGACTTCAAATTGGGAAGATAGACTTTGAAAATTTTCAATTATTACAAAGTGACAGTTGACCTCAATGGGCTTCAATCGATGTTATTCGATGATATCTGACAGTTAGATGCGAACCCACTCGAATATATGAGAAATGTTGAAATTCGATTTCAAATTAGGAAGATAGACTTTGAAAATTTTCAATTAACACAAAGTGACAGTTGACCTCAATGGGCTTCAATGGATGTTATTCGATGATATCTGACAAAGTTAGATGCAAACTCACTCGAATATATGAGAAATGTTGAAATTCGACTTCAAAATAGGAAGATAGACTTTGAAAATTTTCAATTATTACAAAGTGACAGTTGACCTCAATGGGCTTCAATCGATGTTATTCGATGATATCTGACAAAGTTAGATGCGAACTCACTCGAATATATGAGAAATGTTGAAATTCGACTTCAAAATAGGAAGATAGACTTTGAAAATTTTCAATTATTACAAAGTGACAGTTGACCTCAATGGGCTTCAATCGATGTTATTCGATGATATCTGACAAAGTTAGATGCAAACCCACTCAAATATATGAGAAATGTTGAAATTCGACTTCAAATTAGAAAGATAGACTTTGAAAATTTTCAATCATTACAAGGTGACAGTCGACCTCAATGGGCTTCAATCGATGTTATTCAATGATATCTGACAAAGTTAGATGCAAATCCACTCAAATATATGAGAAATGTTGAAATTCGACTACAAATTAGGAAGAGAGACTTTGAAAATTTTCAATTATTACAAAGTGACAGTTGACCTCAATGGGCTTCAATCGATGTTATTCGATGATATCAGACACAGTTAGATGCAAACTCACTCAAATATATGAGAAATGTTGAAATTCGACTTCAAATTAGGAAGATAGACTTTGAAAATTTTCAATTAACACAATGTGACTGTTGACCTCAATGGGCTTCAACGGATGTTATTCGATGATATCTGACAAAGTTAGATGCAAACTGACTCGAATAAATGAGAAATGTTGAAATTCGATTTCAAATTAGGAAGATAGACTTTGAAAATTTTCAATTATTACAAAGTGACAGTTGACCTCAATGGGCTTCAATCGATGTTATTCGATGATATCTGACAAAGTTAGATGCAAACCTACTCAAATATATGAGAAATGTTGGAATTCGACTTCAAATTAGGAAGATAGACTTTGAAAATTTTCAATTAACACAAAGTGACAGATGACCTCAATGGGCTTCATTGGATGTTATTCGATGATATCTGACAAAGTTAAATGCAAACTCACTCGAATATATGAGAAATGTGTAAATTCGACTTCAAATTAGGAAAATAGACTTTGAAAATTTTCAATCATTACAAGGTGACAGTCGACCTCAATGGGCTTCAATCGATGTTATTCAATGATATCTGACAAAGTTAGATGCAAATCCACTCAAATATATGAGAAATGTTGAAATTCGACTACAAATTAGGAAGATAGACTTTGAAAATTTTCAATTAACACAATGTGACTGTTGACCTCAATGGGCTTCAACGGATGTTATTCGATGATATCTGACAAAGTTAGATGCAAACTGACTCGAATAAATGAGAAATGTTGAAATTCGATTTCAAATTAGGAAGATAGACTTTGAAAATTTTCAATTATTACAAAGTGACAGTTGACCTCAATGGGCTTCAATCGATGTTATTCGATGATATCTGACAAAGTTAGATGCAAACCTACTCAAATATATGAGAAATGTTGGAATTCGACTTCAAATTAGGAAGATAGACTTTGAAAATTTTCAATTAACACAAAGTGACAGTTGACATCAATGGGCTCCAATCGATGTTATTCGATGATATCAGACAAAGTTAGATGCAAACCGACTCAATTATATGAGAAATGTTGAAATTCGACTTCAAATTGGGAAGATAGACTTTGAAAATTTTCAATTATTACAAAGTGACAGTTGACCTCAATGGGCTTCAATCGATGTTATTCGATGATATCTGACAGTTAGATGCGAACCCACTCGAATATATGAGAAATGTTGAAATTCGATTTCAAATTAGGAAGATAGACTTTGAAAATTTTCAATTAACACAAAGTGACAGTTGACCTCAATGGGCTTCAATGGATGTTATTCGATGATATCTGACAAAGTTAGATGCAAACTCACTCGAATATATGAGAAATGTTGAAATTCGACTTCAAAATAGGAAGATAGACTTTGAAAATTTTCAATTATTACAAAGTGACAGTTGACCTCAATGGGCTTCAATCGATGTTATTCGTTGATATCTGACAAAGATAGATGCAAACCCACTCAAATATATGAGAAATGTTGGAATTCGACTTCAAATTAGGAAGATGGACTTTGAAAATTTTCAATTAACACAATGTGACAGATGACCTCAATGGGCTTCAATCGATGTTATTCGATGATATCTGACAAAGTTAGATGCGATCTCACTCGAATATATGAGAAATGTTGAAATTCGACTTCAAATTAGGAAGATAGACTTTGAAAATTTTCAATTATTACAAAGTGACAGTTGACCTCAATGGGTTCCAATCGATGTTATTCGATGATATCAGACAAAGTTAGATGCAAACCGACTCAATTATATGAGAAATGTTGAAATTCGACTTCAAATTGGGAAGATAGACTTTGAAAATTTTCAATTATTACAAAGTGACAGTTGACCTCAATGGGCTTCAATCGATGTTATTCAATGATATCTGACAAAGTTAGATGCAAACCTACTCAAATATATGAGAAATGTTGGAATTCGACTTCAAATTAGGAAGATAGACTTTGAAAATTTTCAATTAACACAAAGTGACAGTTGACATCAATGGGCTCCAATCGATGTTATTCGATGATATCAGACAAAGTTAGATGCAAACCGACTCAATTATATGAGAAATGTTGAAATTCGACTTCAAATTGGGAAGATAGACTTTGAAAATTTTCAATTATTACAAAGTGACAGTTGACCTCAATGGGCTTCAATCGATGTTATTCGATGATATCTGACAGTTAGATGCGAACCCACTCGAATATATGAGAAATGTTGAAATTCGATTTCAAATTAGGAAGATAGACTTTGAAAATTTTCAATTAACACAAAGTGACAGTTGACCTCAATGGGCTTCAATGGATGTTATTCGATGATATCTGACAAAGTTAGATGCAAACTCACTCGAATATATGAGAAATGTTGAAATTCGACTTCAAAATAGGAAGATAGACTTTGAAAATTTTCAATTATTACAAAGTGACAGTTGACCTCAATGGGCTTCAATCGATGTTATTCGTTGATATCTGACAAAGATAGATGCAAACCCACTCAAATATATGAGGAATGTTGGAATTCGACTTCAAATTAGGAAGATGGACTTTGAAAATTTTCAATTAACACAATGTGACAGATGACCTCAATGGGCTTCAATCGATGTTATTCGATGATATCTGACAAAGTTAGATGCGAACTCACTCGAATATATGAGAAATGTTGAAATTCGACTTCAAATTAGGAAGATAGACTTTGAAAATTTTCAATTATTACAAAGTGACAGTTGACCTCAATGGGTTCCAATCGATGTTATTCGATGATATCAGACAAAGTTAGATGCAAACCGACTCAATTATATGAGAAATGTTGAAATTCGACTTCAAATTGGGAAGATAGACTTTGAAAATTTTCAATTATTACAAAGTGACAGTTGACCTCAATGGGCTTCATTGGATGTTATTCGATGATATCTGACAAAGTTAAATGCAAACTCACTCGAATATATGAGAAATGTTGAAATTCGACTTCAAATTGGGAAGATAGACTTTGAAAATTTTCAATTATTACAAAGTGACAGTTGACCTCAATGGGCTTCAATCGATGTTATTCAATGATATCTGACAAAGTTAGATGCAAACCTACTCAAATATATGAGAAATGTTGGAATTCGACTTCAAATTAGGAAGATAGACTTTGAAAATTTTCAATTAACACAAAGTGACAGTTGACATCAATGGGCTCCAATCGATGTTATTCGATGATATCAGACAAAGTTAGATGCAAACCGACTCAATTATATGAGAAATGTTGAAATTCGACTTCAAATTGGGAAGATAGACTTTGAAAATTTTCAATTATTACAAAGTGACAGTTGACCTCAATGGGCTTCAATCGATGTTATTCGATGATATCTGACAGTTAGATGCGAACCCACTCGAATATATGAGAAATGTTGAAATTCGATTTCAAATTAGGAAGATAGACTTTGAAAATTTTCAATTAACACAAAGTGACAGTTGACCTCAATGGGCTTCAATGGATGTTATTCGATGATATCTGACAAAGTTAGATGCAAACTCACTCGAATATATGAGAAATGTTGAAATTCGACTTCAAAATAGGAAGATAGACTTTGAAAATTTTCAATTATTACAAAGTGACAGTTGACCTCAATGGGCTTCAATCGATGTTATTCGTTGATATCTGACAAAGATAGATGCAAACCCACTCAAATATATGAGAAATGTTGGAATTCGACTTCAAATTAGGAAGATGGACTTTGAAAATTTTCAATTAACACAATGTGACAGATGACCTCAATGGGCTTCAATCGATGTTATTCGATGATATCTGACAAAGTTAGATGCGAACTCACTCGAATATATGAGAAATGTTGAAATTCGACTTCAAATTAGGAAGATAGACTTTGAAAATTTTCAATTATTACAAAGTGACAGTTGACCTCAATGGGTTCCAATCGATGTTATTCGATGATATCAGACAAAGTTAGATGCAAACCGACTCAATTATATGAGAAATGTTGAAATTCGACTTCAAATTGGGAAGATAGACTTTGAAAATTTTCAATTATTACAAAGTGACAGTTGACCTCAATGGGCTTCATTGGATGTTATTCGATGATATCTGACAAAGTTAAATGCAAACTCACTCGAATATATGAGAAATGTTGAAATTCGACTTCAAATTAGGAAGATAGACTTTGAAAATTTTCAATCATTACAAGGTGACAGTTGACCTCAATGGGCTTCAATCGATGTTCTTCGATGATATCTGACAAAGTTAGATGCAAACTCGCTCAAATATATGAGAAATGTTGAAATTCGACTTCAAAATAGGAAGATAGACTTTGAAAATTTTCAATTAATACAAAGTGACAGTTGACCTCAATGGGCTTCAATCGATGTTATTCGATGATATCTGACAGTTAGATGCGAACTCACTCGAATATATGAGAAATGTTGAAATTCGATTTCAAATTAGGAAGATAGACTTTGAAAATTTTCAATTAACACAAAGTGACAGTTGACCTCAATGGGCTTCAATGGATGTTATTCGATGATATCTGACAAAGTTAGATGCAAACTCACTCGAATATATGAGAAATGTTGAAATTCGACTTCAAAATAGGAAGATAGACTTTGAAAATTTTCAATTATTACAAAGTGACAGTTGACCTCAATGGGCTTCAATCGATGTTATTCGTTGATATCTGACAAAGATAGATGCAAACCCACTCAAATATATGAGAAATGTTGGAATTCGACTTCAAATTAGGAAGATGGACTTTGAAAATTTTCAATTAACACAATGTGACAGATGACCTCAATGGGCTTCAATCAATGTTATTCGATGATATCTGACAAAGTTAGATGCGAACCCACTCAAATATATGAGAAATGTTGGAATTCGACTTCAAATTAGGAAGATGGACTTTGAAAATTTTCAATTAACACAATGTGACTGTTGACCTCAATGGGCTTCAACGGATGTTATTCGATGATATCTGACAAAGTTAGATGAAAACTGACTCGAATAAATGAGAAATGTTGAAATTCGACTTCAAATTAGGAAGATAGACTTTGAAAATTTTCAATTAATACAAAGTGACAGTTGACCTCAATGGGCTTCAATCGATGTTATTCGATGATATCTGACAAAGTTAGATGCAATCCTACTCAATTATATGAGAAATGTTGGAATTCGACTTCAAATTAGGAAGATGGACTTTGAAAATTTTCAATTAACACAATGTGACTGTTGACCTCAATGGGCTTCAACGGATGTTATTCGATGATATCTGACAAAGTTAGATGCAAACCCACTCAAATATATGAGAAATGTTGAAATTCGACTTCAAATTAGGAAGATAGACTTTGAAAATTTCCAATTAACACAATGTGACAGATGACCTCAATGGGCTTCAATGGATGTTATTCGATGATATCTGACAAAGTTAGATGCAAACTCACTCAAATATATGAGAAATGTTGAAATTCGACTTCAAATTAGGAAGGTAGACTTTGGAAATTTTCAATTATTACAAAGTGACAGTTGACCTCAATGGGCTTCAATCGATGTTATTCGATGATATCTGACAGTAAGATGCGAACTCACTCAAATATATGAGAAATGATGAAATTCGACTTAAAATTAGGAAGATAGACTTTGAAAATTTTCAATTAACACGATGTGACAGATGACCTCAATGGGCTTCAATGGATGTTATTCGATGATATCTGACAGTTATATGCAAACCCACTCAAATATATGAGAAATGTTGATATTCGACATCAAATTAGGAAGATAGACTTTGAAAATTTTCAATTAACACAAGGTGTCAGTTGAACTCAATGGGTTTCAATGGATGTTATTCGATGATATCTGACAAAGTTAAATGCAAACTCACTCGAATATATGAGAAATGTTGAAATTCAAATAGACTTTGAAAATTTTCAATTAACACAATGTGACTGTTGACCTCAATGGGCTTCAACGGATGTTATTCGATGATATCTGACAAAGTTAGATGCAAACTGACTCGAATAAATGAGAAATGTTGAAATTCGATTTCAAATTAGGAAGATAGACTTTGAAAATTTTCAATTATTACAAAGTGACAGTTGACCTCAATGGGCTTCAATCGATGTTATTCGATGATATCTGACAAAGTTAGATGCAAACCTACTCAAATATATGAGAAATGTTGGAATTCGACTTCAAATTAGGAAGATAGACTTTGAAAATTTTCAATTAACACAAAGTGACAGTTGACATCAATGGGCTCCAATCGATGTTATTCGATGATATCAGACAAAGTTAGATGCAAACCGACACAATTATATGAGAAATGTTGAAATTCGACTTCAAATTGGGAAGATAGACTTTGAAAATTTTCAATTATTACAAAGTGACAGTTGACCTCAATGGGCTTCAATCGATGTTATTCGATGATATCTGACAGTTAGATGCGAACCCACTCGAATATATGAGAAATGTTGAAATTCGATTTCAAATTAGGAAGATAGACTTTGAAAATTTTCAATTAACACAAAGTGACAGTTGACCTCAATGGGCTTCAATGGATGTTATTCGATGATATCTGACAAAGTTAGATGCAAACTCACTCGAATATATGAGAAATGTTGAAATTCGACTTCAAAATAGGAAGATAGACTTTGAAAATTTTCAATTATTACAAAGTGACAGTTGACCTCAATGGGCTTCAATCGATGTTATTCGTTGATATCTGACAAAGATAGATGCAAACCCACTCAAATATATGAGAAATGTTGGAATTCGACTTCAAATTAGGAAGATGGACTTTGAAAATTTTCAATTAACACAATGTGACAGATGACCTCAATGGGCTTCAATCGATGTTATTCGATGATATCTGACAAAGTTAGATGCGAACTCACTCGAATATATGAGAAATGTTGAAATTCGACTTCAAATTAGGAAGATAGACTTTGAAAATTTTCAATTATTACAAAGTGACAGTTGACCTCAATGGGTTCCAATCGATGTTATTCGATGATATCAGACAAAGTTAGATGCAAACCGACTCAATTATATGAGAAATGTTGAAATTCGACTTCAAATTGGGAAGATAGACTTTGAAAATTTTCAATTATTACAAAGTGACAGTTGACCTCAATGGGCTTCAATCGATGTTATTCGATGATATCTGACAAAGTTAGATGCAAACCTACTCAAATATATGAGAAATGTTGGAATTCGACTTCAAATTAGGAAGATAGACTTTGAAAATTTTCAATTAACACAAAGTGACAGTTGACATCAATGGGCTCCAATCGATGTTATTTGATGATATCAGACAAAGTTAGATGCAAACCGACTCAATTATATGAGAAATGTTGAAATTCGACTTCAAATTGGGAAGATAGACTTTGAAAATTTTCAATTATTACAAAGTGACAGTTGACCTCAATGGGCTTCAATCGATGTTATTCGATGATATCTGACAGTTAGATGCGAACCCACTCGAATATATGAGAAATGTTGAAATTCGATTTCAAATTAGGAAGATAGACTTTGAAAATTTTCAATTAACACAAAGTGACAGTTGACCTCAATGGGCTTCAATGGATGTTATTCGATGATATCTGACAAAGTTAGATGCAAACTCACTCGAATATATGAGAAATGTTGAAATTCGACTTCAAAATAGGAAGATAGACTTTGAAAATTTTCAATTATTACAAAGTGACAGTTGACCTCAATGGGCTTCAATCGATGTTATTCGTTGATATCTGACAAAGATAGATGCAAACCCACTCAAATATATGAGAAATGTTGGAATTCGACTTCAAATTAGGAAGATGGACTTTGAAAATTTTCAATTAACACAATGTGACAGATGACCTCAATGGGCTTCAATCGATGTTATTCGATGATATCTGACAAAGTTAGATGCGAACTCACTCGAATATATGAGAAATGTTGAAATTCGACTTCAAATTAGGAAGATAGACTTTGAAAATTTTCAATTATTACAAAGTGACAGTTGACCTCAATGGGCTTCAATCGATGTTATTCGATGATATCTGACAGTTAGATGCGAACCCACTCGAATATATGAGAAATGTTGAAATTCGATTTCAAATTAGGAAGATAGACTTTGAAAATTTTCAATTAACACAAAGTGACAGTTGACCTCAATGGGCTTCAATGGATGTTATTCGATGATATCTGACAAAGTTAGATGCAAACTCACTCGAATATATGAGAAATGTTGAAATTCGACTTCAAAATAGGAAGATAGACTTTGAAAATTTTCAATTATTACAAAGTGACAGTTGACCTCAATGGGCTTCAATCGATGTTATTCGTTGATATCTGACAAAGATAGATGCAAACCCACTCAAATATATGAGAAATGTTGGAATTCGACTTCAAATTAGGAAGATGGACTTTGAAAATTTTCAATTAACACAATGTGACAGATGACCTCAATGGGCTTCAATCGATGTTATTCGATGATATCTGACAAAGTTAGATGCGAACTCACTCGAATATATGAGAAATGTTGAAATTCGACTTCAAATTAGGAAGATAGACTTTGAAAATTTTCAATTATTACAAAGTGACAGTTGACCTCAATGGGTTCCAATCGATGTTATTCGATGATATCAGACAAAGTTAGATGCAAACCGACTCAATTATATGAGAAATGTTGAAATTCGACTTCAAATTGGGAAGATAGACTTTGAAAATTTTCAATTATTACAAAGTGACAGTTGACCTCAATGGGCTTCATTGGATGTTATTCGATGATATCTGACAAAGTTAGATGCAAACTCACTCGAATATATGAGAAATGTTGAAATTCGACTTCAAATTAGGAAGATAGACTTTGAAAATTTTCAATCATTACAAGGTGACAGTTGACCTCAATGGGCTTCAATCGATGTTCTTCGATGATATCTGACAAAGTTAGATGCAAACTCGCTCAAATATATGAGAAATGTTGAAATTCGACTTCAAAATAGGAAGATAGACTTTGAAAATTTTCAATTAATACAAAGTGACAGTTGACCTCAATGGGCTTCAATCGATGTTATTCGATGATATCTGACAGTTAGATGCGAACTCACTCGAATATATGAGAAATGTTGAAATTCGATTTCAAATTAGGAAGATAGACTTTGAAAATTTTCAATTAACACAAAGTGACAGTTGACCTCAATGGGCTTCAATGGATGTTATTCGATGATATCTGACAAAGTTAGATGCAAACTCACTCGAATATATGAGAAATGTTGAAATTCGACTTCAAAATAGGAAGATAGACTTTGAAAATTTTCAATTATTACAAAGTGACAGTTGACCTCAATGGGCTTCAATCGATGTTATTCGTTGATATCTGACAAAGATAGATGCAAACCCACTCAAATATATGAGAAATGTTGGAATTCGACTTCAAATTAGGAAGATGGACTTTGAAAATTTTCAATTAACACAATGTGACAGATGACCTCAATGGGCTTCAATCGATGTTATTCGATGATATCTGACAAAGTTAGATGCGAACCCACTCAAATATATGAGAAATGTTGGAATTCGACTTCAAATTAGGAAGATGGACTTTGAAAATTTTCAATTAACACAATGTGACTGTTGACCTCAATGGGCTTCAACGGATGTTATTCGATGATATCTGACAAAGTTAGATGAAAACTGACTCGAATAAATGAGAAATGTTGAAATTCGACTTCAAATTAGGAAGATAGACTTTGAAAATTTTCAATTATTACAAAGTGACAGTTGACCTCAATGGGCTTCAATCGATGTTATTCGATGATATCTGACAAAGTTAGATGCAATCCTACTCAATTATATGAGAAATGTTGAAATTCGACTTCAAATTGGGAAGATAGACTTTGAAAATTTTCAATGATTACAAAGTGACAGTTGACCTCAATGGGCTTCAATCGATGTTATTCGATGATATCTGACAAAGTTAGATGCGAACTCGCTCAAATATATGAGAAATGTTGAAATTCGACTTAAAAATAGGAAGATAGACTTTGAAAATTTTCAATTATTACAAAGTGACAGTTGACCTCAATGGGCTTCAATCGATGTTATTCGATGATATCTGACAGTTAGATGCAAACTCACTCAAATATATGAGAAATGTTGAAATTCGATTTCAAATTAGGAAGATAGACTTTGAAAATTTTCAATTAACACAATGTGACTGTTGACCTCAATGGGCTTCAACGGATGTTATTCGATGATATCTGACAAAGTTAGATGCAAACTGACTCGAATAAATGAGAAATGTTGAAATTCGACTTCAAATTAGGAAGATAGACTTTGAAAATTTTCAATTATTACAAAGTGACAGTTGACCTCAATGGGCTTCAATGGATGTTATTCGATGATATCTGACAAAGTTAGATGCAAACTCACTCGAATATATGAGAAATGTTGAAATTCGACTTCAAAATAGGAAGATAGACTTTGAAAATTTTCAATTATTACAAAGTGACAGTTGACCTCAATGGGCTTCAATCGATGTTATTCGTTGATATCTGACAAAGATAGATGCAAACCCACTCGAATATATGAGAAATGTTGGAATTCGACTTCAAATTAGGAAGATAGACTTTGAAAATTTTCAATTAACACAATGTGACTGTTGACCTCAATGGGCTTCAACGGATGTTATTCGATGATATCTGACAAAGTTAGATGCAAACTGACTCGAATAAATGAGAAATGTTGAAATTCGACTTCAAATTAGGAAGATAGACTTTGAAAATTTTCAATTATTACAAAGTGACAGTTGACCTCAATGGGCTTCAATCGATGTTATTCGATGATATCTGACAAAGTTAGATGCAATCCTACTCAAATATATGAGAAATGTTGAAATTCGACTTCAAATTAGGAAGATAGACTTTGAAAATTTTCAATTATTACAAAGTGACAGTTGACCTCAATGGGCTTCAATCGATGTTATTCGATGATATCAGACAAAGTTAGGTGCAAACCGACTCAATTATATGAGAAATGTTGAAATTCGACTTCAAATTGGGAAGATAGACTTTGAAAATTTTCAATGATCACAAAGTGACAGTTGACCTCAATGGGCTTCAATCGATGTTATTCGATGATATCTGACAAAGTTAGATGCAAACTCGCTCAAATATATGAGAAATGTTGAAATTCGACTTAAAAATAGGAAGATAGACTTTGAAAATTTTCAATTATTACAAAGTGACAGTTGACCTCAATGGGCTTCAATCGATGTTATTCGATGATATCTGACAGTTAGATGCAAACTCACTCAAATATATGAGAAATGTTGAAATTCGATTTCAAATTAGGAAGATAGACTTTGAAAATTTTCAATTAACACAAAGTGACAGTTGACCTCAATGGGCTTCAATGGATATTATTCGATGATATCTGACAAAGTTAGATGCAAACTCACTCGAATATATGAGAAATGTTGAAATTCGACTTCAAAATAGGAAGATAGACTTTGAAAATTTTCAATTATTACAAAGTGACAGTTGACCTCAATGGGCTTCAATCGATGTTATTCGATGATATCTGACAAAGTTAGATGCAAACTCACTCAAATATATGAGAAATGTTGAAATTCGACTTCAAATTAGGAAGATGGACTTTGAAAATTTTCAATTATTACAAAGTGACAGTTGACCTCAATGGGCTTCAATCGATGTTATTCGATGATATCTGACAAAGTTAGATGCAAACCCACTCAAATATATGAGAAATGTTGAAATTCGACTTCAAATTAGGAAGATAGACTTTGAAAATTTTCAATTAACACAAAGTGACAGTTGACCTCAATGGGCTTCAATCGATGTTATTCAATGATATCTGACAAAGTTAAATGCAAATCCACTCGAATATATGAGAAATGTTGAAATTCGACTACAAATTAGGAAGATGGACTTTGAAAATTTTCAATTAACACAATGTGACAGATGACCTCAATGGGCTTCAATCGATGTTATTCGATGATATCTGACAGTTAGATGCAAACTCACTCAAATATATGAGAAATGTTGAAATTCGACTTCAAATTAGGAAGATAGACTTGGAAAATTTCCAATTAACACAATGTGACAGATGACCTCAATGGGCTTCAATGGATGTTATTCGATGATATCTGACACTTAGATGCAAACCCACTCAAATATATGAGGAATGTTGATATTCGACTTCAAATTAGGAAGATAGACTTTGAAAATTTTCAATTAACACAAAGTGACAGTTGACCTCGATGGGCTTCAATGGATGTTATTCGATGATATCTGACAAAGTTAAATGCAAACTCACTCGAATATATGAAAAATGTTGAAATTCGACTTCAAATTAGGAAGATAGACTTTGAAAATTTTCAATTATTACAAGGTGACAGTTGACGTCAATGGGCTTCAATCGATGATATCTGACAAAGTTAGATGCAAACCCACTCAAATATATGAGAATTGTTGAAATTCGACTACAAATTAGGAAGATAGACTTTGAAAATTTTCAATTAACACAAAGTGACAGTTGATTTCAATGGGCTACAATCGATGTTATTCGATGATATCTGACAGTAAGATGCAAACTCACTCAAATATATTAGAAATGTTGAAATTCGACTTCAAATTAGGAAGATAGACTTTGAAAATTTTCAATTATTACAAGGTGACAGTTGACCTTAATGGGCTTCAATCGATGTTATTCGATGATATCTGACAGAGTTAGCAAACTCACTCAAATATATGAGAAATGTTGAAATTCGACTTCAAATTAGGAAGATAGACTTTGAAAATTTTCAATTAACACAAAGTGACAGTTGACCTCGATGGGCTACAATCGATGTTATTCGATGATATCTGACAGTAAGATGCAAACTCACTCAAATATATTAGAAATGTTGAAATTCGACTTCAAATTAGGAAGATAGACTTTGAAAATTTTCAATTATTACAAGGTGACAGTTGACCTTAATGGGCTTCAATCGATGTTATTCGATGATATCTGACAAAGTTAGCAAACCCACTCAAATATATGAGGAATGTTGATATTCGACTTCAAATTAGGAAGATAGACTTTGGAAATTTTCAATTAACACAAAGTGACAGTTGACCTCGATGGGCTTCAATGGATGTTATTCGATGATATCTGACAAAGTTAAATGCAAACTCACTCGAATATATGAGAAATGTTGAAATTCGACATCAAATTAGGAAGATAGACTTTGAAAATTTTCAATTATTACAAGGTGACAGTTGACGTCAATGGGCTTCAATCGATGATATCTGACAAAGTTAGATGCAAACCCACTCAAATATATGAGAATTGTTGAAATTCGACTACAAATTAGGAAGATAGACTTTGAAAATTTTCAATTAACACAAAGTGACAGTTGACCTCAATGGGCTACAATCGATGTTATTCGATGATATCTGACAGTAAGATGCAAACTCACTCAAATATATTAGAAATGTTGAAATTCGACTTCAAATTAGGAAGATAGACTTTGAAAATTTTCAATTATTACAAGGTGACAGTTGACCTTAATGGGCTTCAATCGATGTTATTCGATGATATCTGACAGAGTTAGATGCAAACCCACTCAAATATATGAGAAATGTTGAAATTCGACTTCAAATTAGGAAGATAGACTTTGAAAATTTTCAATTAACACAAAGTGACAGTTGACCACAATGGGCTTCAATGGATGTTATTCGATGATATCTGACAAAGTTAAATGCAAACTCACTCGAATATATGAGAAATGTTGAAATTCGACTTCAAATTAGGAAGATAGACTTTGAAAATTTCCAATTAACACAATGTGACAGTTGACCACAATGGGCTTCAATGGATGTTATTCGATGATATCTGACAAAGTTAAATGCAAACTCACTCGAATATATGAGAAATGTTGAAATTCGACTTCAAATTAGGAAGATAGACTTTGAAAATTTTCAATTATTACAAAGTGACAGTTGACCTCAATGGGCTTCAATCGATGTTATTCGATGATATCTGACAAAGTTAGCAAACTCACTCAAATATATGAGAAATGTTGAAATTCGACTTCAAATTAGGAAGATAGACTTTGAAAATTTCCAATTAACACAATGTGACAGATGACCTCAATGGGCTTCAATGGATGTTATTCGATGATATCTGACAGTTAGAAGCAAACTCACTCAAATATATGAGAAATGTTGAAATTCGACTTAAAATTAGGAAGATAGACTTTGAAAATTTTCAATTAACACAATGTGACAGATGACCTCAATGGGCTTCAATGGATGTTATTCGATGATATCTGACAGTTAGATGCAAACCCACTCAAATATATGAGGAATGTTGATATTCGACTTCAAATTAGGAAGATAGACTTTGAAAATTTCCAATTAACACAATGTGACAGATGACCTCAATGGGCTTTAATGGATGTTATTCGATGATATCTGACAGATAGATGCAAACTCACTCAAATATATGAGAAATGTTGAAATTCGACTTAAAATTAGGAAGATAGACTTTGAAAATTTTCAATTAACACAATGTGACAGATGACCTCAATGGGCTTCAATGGATGTTATTCGATGATATCTGACAGTTAGATGCAAACTCACTCAAATATATGAGAAATGTTGAAATTCGACTTCAAATTAGGAAGATAGACTTTCAAAATTTCCAATTAACACAATGTGACAGATGACCTCAATGGGCATCAATGGATGTTATTCGATGATATCTGACAGATAGATGCAAACTCACTCAAATATATGAGAAATGTTGAAATTCGACTTAAAATTAGGAAGATAGACTTTGAAAATTTTCAATTAACACAATGTGACAGATGACCTCAATGGGCTTCAATGGATGTTATTCGATGATATCTGACAGTTAGATGCAAACCCACTCAAATATATGAGGAATGTTGATATTCGACTTCAAATTAGGAAGATAGACTTTGAAAATTTTCAATTAACACAAAGTGACAGTTGACCTCAATGGGCTTCAATGGATGTTATTCGATGATATCTGACAAAGTTAAATGCAAACTCACTCGAATATATGAGAAATGTTGAAATTCGACTTCAAATTAGGAAGATAGACTTTGAAAATTTTCAATTATTACAAGGTGACAGTTGACGTCAATGGGCTTCAATCGATGATATCTGACAAAGTTAGATGCAAACCCACTCAAATATATGAGAATTGTTGAAATTCGACTACAAATTAGGAAGATAGACTTTGAAAATTTTCAATTAACACAAAGTGACAGTTGACCTCAATGGGCTACAATCGATGTTATTCGATGATATCTGACAGTAAGATGCAAACTCACTCAAATATATTAGAAATGTTGAAATTCGACTTCAAATTAGGAAGATAGACTTTGAAAATTTTCAATTATTACAAGGTGACAGTTGACCTTAATGGGCTTCAATCGATGTTATTCGATGATATCTGACAGAGTTAGATGCAAACCCACTCAAATATATGAGAAATGTTGAAATTCGACTTCAAATTAGGAAGATAGACTTTGAAAATTTTCAATTATTACAAAGTGACAGTTGACCTCAATTGGGCTTCAATCTATGTTATTCGATGATATCTGATAAATTTAACTGCAAACTCACTCGAATATATGAGAAATGTTGAAATTTGACTTCAAATTAGGAAGATAGACTTTGAAAATTTTCAATTAACACAAAGTGACAGTTGACCACAATGGGCTTCAATGGATGTTATTCGATGATATCTGACAAAGTTAAATGCAAACTCACTCGAATATATGAGAAATGTTGAAATTCGACTTAAAATTAGGAAGATAGACTTTGAAAATTTTCAATTAACACAATGTGACAGATGACCTCAATGGGCTTCAATGGATGTTATTCGATGATATCTGACAGTTAGATGCAAACCCACTCAAATATATGAGGAATGTTGATATTCGACTTCAAATTAGGAAGATAGACTTTGAAAATTTTCAATTAACACAAAGTGACAGTTGACCTCAATGGGCTTCAATGGATGTTATTCGATGATATCTGACAAAGTTAAATGCAAACTCACTCGAATATATGAGAAATGTTGAAATTCGACTTCAAATTAGGAAGATAGACTTTGAAAATTTTCAATTATTACAAGGTGACAGTTGACGTCAATGGGCTTCAATCGAAGATATCTGACAAAGTTAGATGCAAACCCACTCAAATATATGAGAATTGTTGAAATTCGACTACAAATTAGGAAGATAGACTTTGAAAATTTTCAATTAACACAAAGTGACAGTTGACCTCAATGGGCTACAATCGATGTTATTCGATGATATATGACAGTAAGATGCAAACTCACTCAAATATATTAGAAATGTTGAAATTCGACTTCAAATTAGGAAGATAGACTTTGAAAATTTTCAATTATTACAAGGTGACAGTTGACCTTAATGGGCTTCAATCGATGTTATTCGATGATATCTGACAGAGTTAGATGCAAACCCACTCAAATATATGAGAAATGTTGAAATTCGACTTCAAATTAGGAAGATAGACTTTGAAAATTTTCAATTATTACAAAGTGACAGTTGACCTCAATTGGGCTTCAATCTATGTTATTCGATGATATCTGATAAATTTAACTGCAAACTCACTCGAATATATGAGAAATGTTGAAATTTGACTTCAAATTAGGAAGATAGACTTTGAAAATTTTCAATTAACACAAAGTGACAGTTGACCACAATGGGCTTCAATGGATGTTATTCGATGATATCTGACAAAGTTAAATGCAAACTCACTCGAATATATGAGAAATGTTGAAATTCGACTTCAAATTAGGAAGATAGACTTTGAAAATTTTCAATTATTACAAAGTGACAGTTGACCTCAATGGGCTTCAATCGATGTTATTCGATGATATCTGACAAAGTTAGATGCAAACCCACTCAAATATATGAGAAATGTTGAAATTCGACTTCAAATTAGGAAGATAGACTTTGAAAATTTCCAATTAACACAATGTGACAGATGACCTCAATGGGCTTCAATGGATGTTATTCGATGATATCTGACAGTTAGATGCAAACTCACTCAAATATATGAGAAATGTTGAAATTCGACTTAAAATTAGGAAGATAGAATTTGAAAATTTTCAATTAACACAATGTGACAGATGACCTCAATGGGCTTCAATGGATGTTATTCGATGATATCTGACACTTAGATGCAAACCCACTCAAATATATGAGGAATGTTGATATTCGACTTCAAATTAGGAAGATAGACTTTGGAAATTTTCAATTAACACAAAGTGACAGTTGACCTCGATGGGCTTCAATGGATGTTATTCGATGATATCTGACAAAGTTAAATGCAAACTCACTCGAATATATGAGAAGTGTTGAAATTCGACTTCAAATTAGGAAGATAGACTTTGAAAATTTTCAATTATTACAAGGTGACAGTTGACGTCAATGGGCTTCAATCGATGATATCTGACAAAGTTAGATGCAAACCCACTCAAATATATGAGAATTGTTGAAATTCGACTACAAATTAGGAAGATAGACTTTGAAAATTTTCAATTAACACAAAGTGACAGTTGACCTCAATGGGCTACAATCGATGTTATTCGATGATATCTGACAGAGTTAGATGCGAACCCACTCAAATATATGAGAAATGTTGAAATTCGACTTCAAATTAGGAAGATAGACTTTGAAAATTTTCAATTATTACAAAGTGACAGTTGACCTCAATGGGCTTCAATCTATGTTATTCGATGATATCTGACAAATTTAACTGCAAACTCACTCGAATATATGAGAAATGTTGAAATTTGACTTCAAATTAGGAAGATAGACTTTGAAAATTTTCAATTATTACAAAGTGACAGTTGACCTCAATAGGCTTCAATCGATGTTATTCGATGATATCTGACAAAGTTAGATGCAAACCCACTCAAATATATGAGAAATGTTGAAATTCGACTTCAAATTAGGAAGATAGACTTTGAAAATTTTCAATTAACACAAAGTGACAGTTGACCACAATGGGCTTCAATGGATGTTATTCGATGATATCTGACAAAGTTAAATGCAAACTCACTCGAATATATGTGAAATGTTGAAATTCGACTTCAAATTAGGAAGATAGACTTTGAAAATTTTCAATTATTACAAAGTGACAGTTGACCTCAATGGGCTTCAATCTATGTTATTCGATGATATCTGACAAATTTAACTGCAAACTCACTCGAATATATGAGAAATGTTGAAATTTGACTTCAAATTAGGAAGATAGACTTTGAAAATTTTCAATTATTACAAAGTGACAGTTGACCTCAATAGGCTTCAATCGATGTTATTCGATGATATCTGACAAAGTTAGATGCAAACCCACTCAAATATATGAGAAATGTTGAAATTCGACTTCAAATTAGGAAGATAGACTTTGAAAATTTTCAATTAACACAAAGTGACAGTTGACCACAATGGGCTTCAATGGATGTTATTCGATGATATCTGACAAAGTTAAATGCAAACTCACTCGAATATATGAGAAATGTTGAAATTCGACTTCAAATTAGGAAGATAGACTTTGAAAATTTCCAATTAACACAATGTGACAGATGACCTCAATGGGCTTCAATGGATGTTATTCGATGATATCTGACAAAGTTAGCAAACTCACTCAAATATATGAGAAATGTTGAAATTCGACTTCAAATTAGGAAGATAGACTTTGAAAATTTCCAATTAACACAATGTGACAGATGACCTCAATGGGCTTCAATGGATGTTATTCGATGATATCTGACAGTTGGAAGCAAACTCACTCAAATATATGAGAAATGTTGAAATTCGACTTAAAATTAGGAAAATAGACTTTGAAAATTTTCAATTAACACAATGTGACAGATGACCTCAATGGGCTTCAATGGATGTTATTCGATGATATCTGACAGTTAGATGCAAACCCACTCAAATATATGAGGAATGTTGATATTCGACTTCAAATTAGGAAGATAGACTTTGAAAATTTTCAATTAACACAAAGTGACAGTTGACCTCAATGGGCTTCAATGGATGTTATTCGATGATATCTGACAAAGTTAAATGCAAACTCACTCGAATATATGAGAAATGTTGAAATTCGCCTTCAAATTAGGAAGATAGACTTTGAAAATTTTCAATTATTACAAGGTGACAGTTGACGTCAATGGGCTTCAATCGATGATATCTGACAAAGTTAGATGCAAACCCACTCAAATATATGAGAATTGTTGAAATTCGACTACAAATTAGGAAGATAGACTTTGAAAATTTTCAATTAACACAAAGTGACAGTTGACCTCAATGGGCTACAATCGATGTTATTCGATGATATCTGACAGTAAGATGCAAACTCACTCAAATATATTAGAAATGTTGAAATTCGACTTCAAATTAGGAAGATAGACTTTGAAAATTTTCAATTATTACAAGGTGACAGTTGACCTTAATGGGCTTCAATCGATGTTATTCGATGATATCTGACAGAGTTAGATGCAAACCCACTCAAATATATGAGAAATGTTGAAATTCGACTTCAAATTAGGAAGATAGACTTTGAAAATTTTCAATTATTACAAAGTGACAGTTGACCTCAATTGGGCTTCAATCTATGTTATTCGATGATATCTGATAAATTTAACTGCAAACTCACTCGAATATATGAGAAATGTTGAAATTTGACTTCAAATTAGGAAGATAGACTTTGAAAATTTTCAATTAACACAAAGTGACAGTTGACCACAATGGGCTTCAATGGATGTTATTCGATGATATCTGACAAAGTTAAATGCAAACTCACTCGAATATATGAGAAATGTTGAAATTCGACTTCAAATTAGGAAGATAGACTTTGAAAATTTTCAATTATTACAAAGTGACAGTTGACCTCAATGGGCTTCAATCGATGTTATTCGATGATATCTGACAAAGTTAGATGCAAACCCACTCAAATATATGAGAAATGTTGAAATTCGACTTCAAATTAGGAAGATAGACTTTGAAAATTTCCAATTAACACAATGTGACAGATGACCTCAATGGGCTTCAATGGATGTTATTCGATGATATCTGACAGTTAGATGCGAACTCACTCAAATATATGAGAAATGTTGAAATTCGACTTAAAATTAGGAAGATAGAATTTGAAAATTTTCAATTAACACAATGTGACAGATGACCTCAATGGGCTTCAATGGATGTTATTCGATGATATCTGACACTTAGATGCAAACCCACTCAAATATATGAGGAATGTTGATATTCGACTTCAAATTAGGAAGATAGACTTTGGAAATTTTCAATTAACACAAAGTGACAGTTGACCTCGATGGGCTTCAATGGATGTTATTCGATGATATCTGACAAAGTTAAATGCAAACTCACTCGAATATATGAGAAATGTTGAAATTCGACTTCAAATTAGGAAGATAGACTTTGAAAATTTTCAATTATTACAAGGTGACAGTTGACGTCAATGGGCTTCAATCGATGATATCTGTCAAAGTTAGATGCAAACCCACTCAAATATATGAGAATTATTGGAATTCGACTACAAATTAGGAAGATAGACTTTGAAAATTTTCAATTAACACAAAGTGACAGTTGACCTCAATGGGCTACAATCGATGTTATTCGATGATATCTGACAGTAAGATGCAAACTCACTCAAATATATTAGAAATGTTGAAATTCGACTTCAAATTAGGAAGATAGACTTTGAAAATTTTCAATTATTACAAGGTGACAGTTGACCTTAATGGGCTTCAATCGATGTTATTCGATGATATCTGACAGAGTTAGATGCGAACCCACTCAAATATATGAGAAATGTTGAAATTCGACTTCAAATTAGGAAGATAGACTTTGAAAATTTTCAATTATTACAAAGTGACAGTTGACCTCAATGGGCTTCAATCTATGTTATTCGATGATATCTGACAAATTTAACTGCAAACTCACTCGAATATATGAGAAATGTTGAAATTCGACTTCAAATTAGGAAGATAGACTTTAAAAATTTTCAATTAACACAAAGTGACAGTTGACCACAATGGGCTTCAATGGATGTTATTCGATGATATCTGACAAAGTTAAATGCAAACTCACTCGAATATATGAGAAATGTTGAAATTCGACTTCAAATTAGGAAGATAGACTTTGAAAATTTCCAATTAACACAATGTGACAGATGACCTCAATGGGCTTCAATGGATGTTATTCGATGATATCTGACAAAGTTAGCAAACTCACTCAAATATATGAGAAATGTTGAAATTCGACTTCAAATTAGGAAGATAGACTTTGAAAATTTCCAATTAACACAATGTGACAGATGACCTCAATGGGCTTCAATGGATGTTATTCGATGATATCTGACAGTTAGATGCAAACCCACTCAAATATATGAGGAATGTTGATATTCGACTTCAAATTAGGAAGATAGACTTTGAAAATTTTCAATTAACACAAAGTGACAGTTGACCTCAATGGGCTTCAATGGATGTTATTCGATGATATCTGACAAAGCTAAATGCAAACTCACTCGAATATATGAGAAATGTTGAAATTCGACTTCAAATTAGGAAGATAGACTTTGAAAATTTTCAATTATTACAAGGTGACAGTTGACGTCAATGGGCTTCAATCGATGATATCTGACAAAGTTAGATGCAAACCCACTCAAATATATGAGAATTGTTGAAATTCGACTACAAATTAGGAAGATAGACTTTGAAAATTTTCAATTAACACAAAGTGACAGTTGACCTCAATGGGCTACAATCGATGTTATTCGATGATATCTGACAGTAAGATGCAAACTCACTCAAATATATTAGAAATGTTGAAATTCGACTTCAAATTAGGAAGATAGACTTTGAAAATTTTCAATTATTACAAGGTGACAGTTGACCTTAATGGGCGTCAATCGATGTTATTCGATGATATCTGACAGAGTTAGATGCAAACCCACTCAAATATATGAGAAATGTTGAAATTCGACTTCAAATTAGGAAGATAGACTTTGAAAATTTTCAATTATTACAAAGTGACAGTTGACCTCAATTGGGCTTCAATCTATGTTATTCGATGATATCTGATAAATTTAACTGCAAACTCACTCGAATATATGAGAAATGTTGAAATTTGACTTCAAATTAGGAAGATAGACTTTGAAAATTTTCAATTAACACAAAGTGACAGTTGACCACAATGGGCTTCAATCGATGTTATTCGATGATATCTGACAAAGTTAGATGCAAACCCACTCAAATATATGAGAAATGTTGAAATTCGACTTCAAATTAGGAAGATAGACTTTGAAAATTTTCAATTAACACATTGTGACTGTTGACCTCAATGGGCTTCAACGGATGTTATTCGATGATATCTGACAAAGTTAGATGCAAACTGACTCGAATAAATGAGGAATGTTGAAATTCGACTTCAAATTAGGAAGATAGACTTTGAAAATTTTCAATTATTACAAAGTGACAGTTGACCTCAATGGGCTTCAATCGATGTTATTCGATGATATCTGACAGAGTTAGATGCGAACCCACTCAAATATATGAGAAATGTTGAAATTCGACTTCAAATTAGGAAGATAGACTTTGAAAATTTTCAATTATTACAAAGTGACAGTTGACCTCAATGGGCTTCAATCTATGTTATTCGATGATATCTGACAAATTAAACTGCAAACTCACTCGAATATATGAGAAATGTTGAAATTCGACTTCAAATTAGGAAGATAGACTTTAAAAATTTTCAATTAACACAAAGTGACAGTTGACCACAATGGGCTTCAATGGATGTTATTCGATGATATCTGACAAAGTTAAATGCAAACTCACTCGAATATATGAGAAATGTTGAAATTCGACTTCAAATTAGGAAGATAGACTTTGAAAATTTCCAATTAACACAATGTGACAGATGACCTCAATGGGCTTCAATGGATGTTATTCGATGATATCTGACAAAGTTAGCAAACTCACTCAAATATATGAGAAATGTTGAAATTCGACTTCAAATTAGGAAGATAGACTTTGAAAATTTCCAATTAACACAATGTGACAGATGACCTCAATGGGCTTCAATGGATGTTATTCGATGATATCTGACAGTTAGATGCAAACCCACTCAAATATATGAGGAATGTTGATATTCGACTTCAAATTAGGAAGATAGACTTTGAAAATTTTCAATTAACACAAAGTGACAGTTGACCTCAATGGGCTTCAATGGATGTTATTCGATGATATCTGACAAAGCTAAATGCAAACTCACTCGAATATATGAGAAATGTTGAAATTCGACTTCAAATTAGGAAGATAGACTTTGAAAATTTTCAATTATTACAAGGTGACAGTTGACGTCAATGGGCTTCAATCGATGATATCTGACAAAGTTAGATGCAAACCCACTCAAATATATGAGAATTGTTGAAATTCGACTACAAATTAGGAAGATAGACTTTGAAAATTTTCAATTAACACAAAGTGACAGTTGACCTCAATGGGCTACAATCGATGTTATTCGATGATATCTGACAGTAAGATGCAAACTCACTCAAATATATTAGAAATGTTGAAATTCGACTTCAAATTAGGAAGATAGACTTTGAAAATTTTCAATTATTACAAGGTGACAGTTGACCTTAATGGGCGTCAATCGATGTTATTCGATGATATCTGACAGAGTTAGATGCAAACCCACTCAAATATATGAGAAATGTTGAAATTCGACTTCAAATTAGGAAGATAGACTTTGAAAATTTTCAATTATTACAAAGTGACAGTTGACCTCAATTGGGCTTCAATCTATGTTATTCGATGATATCTGACAAAGTTAAATGCAAACTCACTCGAATATATGAGAAATGTTGAAATTCGACTTCAAATTAGGAAGATAGACTTTGAAAATTTTCAATTATTACAAAGTGACAGTTGACCTCAATGGGCTTCAATCGATGTTATTCGATGATATCTGACAAAGTTAGATGCAAACCCACTCAAATATATGAGAAATGTTGAAATTCGACTTCAAATTAGGAAGATAGACTTTGAAAATTTTCAATTAACACATTGTGACTGTTGACCTCAATGGGCTTCAACGGATGTTATTCGATGATATCTGACAAAGTTAGATGCAAACTGACTCGAATAAATGAGGAATGTTGAAATTCGACTTCAAATTAGGAAGATAGACTTTGAAAATTTTCAATTATTACAAAGTGACAGTTGACCTCAATGGGCTTCAATCGATGTTATTCGATGATATCAGACAAAGTTAGATGCAAACCGACTCAATTATATGAGAAATGTTGAAATTCGACTTCAAATTGGGAAGATAGACTTTGAAAATTTTCAATTATTACAAAGTGACAGTTGACCTCAATGGGCTTCAATCGATGGTATTCGATGATATCTGACAAAGTTAGATGCAAACTCGCTCAAATATATGAGAAATGTTGAAATTCGACTTCAAAATAGGAAGATAGACTTTGAAAATTTTCAATTATTACAAAGTGACAGTTGACCTCAATGGGCTTCAATCGATGTTATTCGATGATATCTGACAGTTAGATGCAAACTCACTCAAATATATGAGAAATGTTGAAATTCGATTTCAAATTAGGAAGATAGACTTTGAAAATTTTCAATTAACACAAAGTGACAGTTGACCTCAATGGGCTTCAATGGATGTTATTCGATGATATCTGACAAAGTTAGATGCAAACTCACTCGAATATATGAGAAATGTTGAAATTCGACTTCAAAATAGGAAGATAGACTTCGAAAATTTTCAATTATTACAAAGTGACAGTTGACCTCAATGGGCTTCAATCGATGTTATTCGTTGATATCTGACAAAGATAGATGCAAACCCACTCAAATATATGAGAAATGTTGAAATTCGACTTCAAATGAGGAAGATGGACTTTGAAAATTTTCAATTAACACAATGTGACAGATGACCTCAATGGGCTTCAATGGATGTTATTCGATGATATCTGACAAAGTTAGATGCAAACTCACTCAAATATATGAGAAATGTTGAAATTCGACTTCAAATTAGGAAGATAGACTTTGAAAATTTCCAATTAACACAATGTGACAGATGACCTCAATGGGCTTCAATGGATGTTATTCGATGATATCTGACAAAGTTAGATGCAAACTCACTCAAATATATGAGAAATGTTGAAATTCGACTTCAAATTAGGAAGATAGACTTTGAAAATTTCCAATTAACACAATGTGACAGATGACCTCAATGGGCTTCAATGGATGTTATTCGATGATATCTGACAGTTAGATGCAAACTCACTCAAATATATGAGAAATGTTGAAATTCGACTTAAAATTAGGAAGATAGACTTTGAAAATTTTCAATTAACACAATGTGACAGATGACCTCAATAGGCTTCAATGGATGTTATTCGATGATATCTGACAGTTAGATGCAAACCCACTCAAATATATGAGGAATGTTGATATTCGACTTCAAATTAGGAAGATAGACTTTGAAAATTTTCAATTAACACAAAGTGACAGTTGACCTCAATGGGCTTCAATGGATGTTATTCGATGATATCTGACAAAGTTAAATGCAAACTCACTCGAATATATGAAAAATGTTGAAATTCGACTTCAAATTAGGAAGATAGACTTTGAAAATTTTCAATTATTACAAGGTGACAGTTGACGTCAATGGGCTTCAATCGATAATATCTGTCAAAGTTAGATGCAAACCCACTCAAATATATGAGAATTGTTGAAATTCGACTACAAATTAGGAAGATAGACTTTGAAAATTTTCAATTAACACAAAGTGACAGTTGACCTCAATGGGCTACAATCGATGTTATTCGATGATATCTGACAGTAAGATGCAAACTCACTCAAATTTATTAGAAATGTTGAAATTCGACTTCAAATTAGGAAGATAGACTTTGAAAATTTTCAATTATTACAAGGTGACAGTTGACCTTAATGGGCTTCAATCGATGTTATTCGATGATATCTGACAGAGTTAGATGCAAACCCACTCAAATATATGAGAAATGTTGAAATTCGACTTCAAATTAGGAAGATAGACTTTGAAAATTTTCAATTATTACAAAGTGACAGTTGACCTCAATGGGCTTCAATCTATGTTATTCGATGATATCTGACAAATTTAACTGCAAACTCACTCGAATATATGAGAAATGTTGAAATTTGACTTCAAATTAGGAAGATAGACTCTGAAAATTTTCAATTATTACAAAGTGACAGTTGACCTCAATGGGCTTCAATCGATGTTATTCGATGATATCTGACCAAGTTAGATGCAAACCCACTCAAATATATGAGAAATGTTGAAATTCGACTTCAAATTAGGAAGATAGACTTTGAAAATTTTCAATTAACACAAAGTGACAGTTGACCACAATGGGCTTCAATGGATGTTATTCGATGATATCTGACAAAGTTAAATGCAAACTCACTCGAATATATGAGAAATGTTGAAATTCGACTTCAAATTAGGAAGATAGACTTTGAAAATTTTCAATAATTACAAGGTGACAATTGACCTCAAAGGGCTTCAATCGATGTTATTCAATGATATCTGACAAGGTTAGATGCAAATCCACTCGAATATATGAGAAATGTTGAAATTCGACTACAAATTAGGAAGATAGACTTTGAAAATTTTCAATTAACACATTGTGACTGTTGACCTCAATGGGCTTCAACGGATGTTATTCGATGATATCTGACTAAGTTAGATGCAAACTGACTCGAATAAATGAGAAATGTTGAAATTCGACTTCAAATTAGGAAGATAGACTTTGAAAATTTTCAATTAACACAAAGTGACAGTTGACCTCAATGGGCTTCAATCGATGTTATTCGATGATATCTGACAAAGTTAGATGCAAACCTTTTCAAATATATGAACAATGTTGAAATTCGACTTCAAATTAGGAAGATAGACTTTGAAAATTTTCAATTATTACAAACTGACAGTTGACCTCAATGGGCTTCAATCGATGTTATTCGATGATATCAGACAAAGTTAGATGCAAACCGACTCAATTATATGAGAAATGTTGAAATTCGACTTCAAATTGGGAAGATAGACTTCGAAAATTTTCAATTATAACAAAGTGACAGTTGACCTCAATGGGCTTCAATCGATGGTATTCGATGATATCTGACAAAGTTAGATGCAAACTCGCTCAAATATATGAGAAATGTTGAAATTCGACTTCAAATTAGGAAGATAGACTTTGAAAATTTTCAATTATTACAAAGTGACAGTTGACCTCAATGGGCTTCAATCGATGTTATTCGATGATATCTGACAGTTAGATGCAAACTCACTCAAATATATGAGAAATGTTGAAATTCGATTTCAAATTAGGAAGATAGACTTTGAAAATTTTCAATTATTACAAAGTGACAGTTGACCTCAATGGGCTTCAATCGATGTTATTCGATGATATCAGACAAAGTTAGATGCAAACCGACTCAATTATATGAGAAATGTTGAAATTCGACTTCAAATTGGGAAGATAGACTTTGAAAATTTCCAATTAACACAATGTGACAGATGACCTCAATGGGCTTCAATGGATGTTATTCGATGATATCTGACAAAGTTAGATGCAAACTCACTCGAATATATGAGAAATGTTGAAATTCGACTTCAAATTAGGAAGATAGACTTTGAAAATTTCCAATTAACACAATGTGACAGATGACCTCAATGGGCTTCAATGGATGTTATTCGATGATATCTGACAGTTAGATGCAAACTCACTCAAATATATGAGAAATGTTGAAATTCGACTTAAAATTAGGAAGATAGACTTTGAAAATTTTCAATTAACACAATGTGACAGATGACCTCAATGGGCTTCAATGGATGTTATTCGATGATATCTGACAGTTAGATGCAAACCCACTTAAATATATGAGGAATGTTGATATTCGACTTCAAATTAGGAAGATAGACTTTGAAAATTTTCAATTAACACAAAGTGACAGTTGACCTCAATGGGCTTCAATGGATGTTATTCGATGATATCTGACAAAGTTAAATGCAAACTCACTCGAATATATGAGAAATGTTGAAATTCGACTTCAAATTAGGAAGATAGACTTTGAAAATTTTCAATTATTACAAGGTGACAGTTGACGTCAATGGGCTTCAATCGATGATATCTATCAAAGTTAGATGCAAACCCACTCAAATATATGAGAATTGTTGAAATTCGACTACAAATTAGGAAGATAGACTTTGAAAATTTTCAATTAACACAAAGTGACAGTTGACCTCAATGGGCTACAATCGATGTTATTCGATGATATCTGACAGTAAGATGCAAACTCACTCAAATTTATTAGAAATGTTGAAATTCGACTTCAAATTAGGAAGATAGACTTTGAAAATTTTCAATTATTACAAGGTGACAGTTGACCTTAATGGGCTTCAATCGATGTTATTCGATGATATCTGACAGAGTTAGATGCAAACCCACTCAAATATATGAGAAATGTTGAAATTCGACTTCAAATTAGGAAGATAGACTTTGAAAATTTTCAATTATTACAAAGTGACAGTTGACCTCAATGGGCTTCAATCTATGTTATTCGATGATATCTGACAAATTTAACTGCAAACTCACTCGAATATATGAGAAATGTTGAAATTTGACTTCAAATTAGGAGGATAGACTTTGAAAATTTTCAATTATTACAAAGTGACAGTTGACCTCAATGGGCTTCAATCGATGTTATTCGATGATATCTGACAAAGTTAGATGCAAACCCACTCAAATATATGAGAAATGTTGAAATTCGACTTCAAATTAGGAAGATAGACTTTGAAAATTTTCAATTAACACAAAGTGACAGTTGACCACAATGGGCTTCAATGGATGTTATTCGATGATATCTGACAAAGTTAAATGCAAACTCACTCGAATATATGAGAAATGTTGAAATTCGACTTCAAATTAGGAAGATAGACTTTGAAAATTTTCAATTATTACAAAGTGACAGTTGACCTCAATGGGCTTCAATCGATGTTATTCGATGATATCTGACAAAGTTAGATGCAAACCTTTTCAAATATATGAAAAATGTTGAAATTCGACTTCAAATTAGGAAGATAGACTTTGAAAATTTTCAATTATTACAAACTGACAGTTGACCTCAATGGGCTTCAATCGATGTTATTCGATGATATCAGATAAAGTTAGATGCAAACCGACTCAAATATATGAGAAATGTTGAAATTCGACTTCAAATTAGGAAGATAGACTTTGAAAATTTTCAATTATTACAAAGTGACAGTTGACCTCAATGGGCTTCAATCGATGTTATTCGATGATATCTGACAAAGTTAGATGCAAACCTTTTCAAATATATGAAAAATGTTGAAATTCGACTTCAAATTAGGAAGATAGACTTTGAAAATTTTCAATTATTACAAACTGACAGTTGACCTCAATGGGCTTCAATCGATGTTATTCGATGATATCAGATAAAGTTAGATGCAAACCGACTCAATTATATGAGAAATGTTGAAATTCGACTTCAAATTGGGAAGATAGACTTTGAAAATTTTCAATTATAACAAAGTGACAGTTGACCTCAATGGGCTTCAATCGATGGTATTCGATGATATCTGACAAAGTTAGATGCAAACTCGCTCAAATATATGAGAAATGTTGAAATTCGATTTCAAATTAGGAAGATAGACTTTGAAAATTTTCAATTATTACAAAGTGACAGTTGACCTCAATGGGCTTCAATCGATGTTATTCGATGATATCAGACAAAGTTAGATGCAAACCGACTCAATTATATGAGAAATGTTGAAATTCGACTTCAAATTAGGAAGATAGACTTTGAAAATTTTCAATTATTACAAAGTGACAGTTGACCTCAATGGGCTTCAATCGATGTTATTCGATGATATCTGACAGTTAGATGCAAACTCACTCAAATATATGAAAAATGTTGAAATTCGATTTCAAATTAGGAAGATAGACTTTGAAAATTTTCAATTATTACAAAGTGACAGTTGACCTCAATGGGCTTCAATCGATGTTATTCGATGATATCTGACAGATGCAAACTAACTCAAATATATGAGAAATGTTGAAATTCGATTTCAAATTAGGAAGATAGACTTTGAAAATTTTCAATTAACACAAAGTGACAGTTGACCTCAATGGGCTTCAATGGATGTTATTCGATGATATCTGACAAAGTTAGATGCAAACTCACTCGATATATATGAGAAATGTTGAAATTCGACTTCAAATTAGGAAGATAGACTTTGAAAATTTTCAATAATTACAAGGTGACAATTGACCTCAAAGGGCTTCAATCGATGTTATCCAATGATATCTGACAAGGTTAGATGCAAATCCACTCGAATATATGAGAAATGTTGAAATTCGACTACAAATTAGGAAGATAGACTTTGAAAATTTTCAATTAACACATTGTGACTGTTGACCTCAATGGGCTTCAACGGATGTTATTCGATGATATCTGACTAAGTTAGATGCAAACTGACTCGAATAAATGAAAAATGTTGAAATTCGACTTCAAATTAGGAAGATAGACTTTGAAAATTTTCAATTATTACAAACTGACAGTTGACCTCAATGGGCTTCAATCGATGTTATTCGATGATATCAGATAAAGTTAGATGCAAACCGACTCAATTATATGAGAAATGTTGAAATTCGACTTCAAATTGGAAGATAGACTTTGAAAATTTTCAATTATAACAAAGTGACAGTTGACCTCAATGGGCTTCAATCGATGGTATTCGATGATATCTGACAAAGTTAGATGCAAACTCGCTCAAATATATGAGAAATGTTGAAATTCGACTTCAAATTAGGAAGATAGACTTTGAAAATTTTCAATTATTACAAAGTGACAGTTGACCTCAACGGGCTTCAATCGATGTTATTCGATGATATCTGACAGTTAGATGCAAACTCACTCAAATATATGAGAAATGTTGAAATTCGATTTCAAATTAGGAAGATAGACTTTGAAAATTTTCAATTATTACAAAGTGACAGTTGACCTCAATGGGCTTCAATCGATGTTATTCGATGATATCAGACAAAGTTAGATGCAAACCGACTCAATTATATGAGAAATGTTGAAATTCGACTTCAAATTGGGAAGATAGACTTTGAAAATTTTCAATTATTACAAAGTGACAGTTGACCTCAATGGGCTTCAATCGATGGTATTCGATGATATCTGACAAAGTTAGATGCAAACTCGCTCAAATATATGAGAAATGTTGAAATTCGACTTCAAAATAGGAAGATAGACTTTGAAAATTTTCAATTATTACAAAGTGACAGTTGACCTCAATGGGCTTCAATCGATGTTATTCGATGATATCTGACAGTTAGATGCAAACTCACTCAAATATATGAGGAATGTTGAAATTCGATTTCAAATTAGGAAGATAGACTTTGAAAATTTTCAATTAACACAAAGTGACAGTTGACCTCAATGGGCTTCAATGGATGTTATTCGATGATATCTGACAAAGTTAGATGCAAACTCACTCGAATATATGAGAAATGTTGAAACTCGACTTCAAATAGGAAGATAGACTTCGAAAATTTTCAATTATTACAAAGTGACAGTTGACCTCAATGGGCTTCAATCGATGTTATTCGTTGATATCTGACAAAGATAGATGCAAACCCACTCAAATATATGAGAAATGTTGAAATTCGACTTCAAATGAGGAAGATGGACTTTGAAAATTTTCAATTAACACAATGTGACAGATGACCTCAATGGGCTTCAATGGATGTTATTCGATGATATCTGACAAAGTTAGATGCAAACTCACTCAAATATATGAGAAATGTTGAAATTCGACTTCAAATTAGGAAGATAGACTTTGAAAATTTCCAATTAACACAATGTGACAGATGACCTCAATGGGCTTCAATGGATGTTATTCGATGATATCTGACAAAGTTAGATGCAAACTCACTCAAATATATGAGAAATGTTGAAATTCGACTTCAAATTAGGAAGATAGACTTTGAAAATTTCCAATTAACACAATGTGACAGATGACCTCAATGGGCTTCAATGGATGTTATTCGATGATATCTGACCGTTAGATGCAAACTCACTCAAATATATGAGAAATGTTGAAATTCGACTTAAAATTAGGAAGATAGACTTTGAAAATTTTCAATTAACACAATGTGACAGATGACCTCAATGGGCTTCAATGGATGTTATTCGATGATATCTGACAGTTAGATGCAAACCCACTCAAATATATGAGGAATGTTGATATTCGACTTCAAATTAGGAAGATAGACTTTGAAAATTTTCAATTAACACAAAGTGACAGTTGACCTCAATGGGCTTCAATGGATGTTATTCGATGATATCTGACAAAGTTAAATGCAAACTCACTCGAATATATGAGAAATGTTGAAATTCGACTTCAAATTAGGAAGATAGACTTTGAAAATTTTCAATTATTACAAGGTGACAGTTGACGTCAATGGGCTTCAATCGATGATATCTGTCAAAGTCAGATGCAAACCCACTCAATTATATGAGAATTGTTGAAATTCGACTACAAATTAGGAAGATAGACTTTGAAAATTTTCAATTAACACAAAGTGACAGTTGACCTCAATGGGCTACAATCGATGTTATTCGATGATATCTGACAGTAAGATGCAAACTCACTCAAATTTATTAGAAATGTTGAAATTCGACTTCAAATTAGGAAGATAGACTTTGAAAATTTTCAATTATTACAAGGTGACAGTTGACCTCAATGGGCTTCAATCGATGTTATTCGATGATATCTGACAGTTAGATGCAAACTCACTCAAATATATGAGAAATGTTGAAATTCGATTTCAAATTAGGAAGATAGACTTTGAAAATTTTCAATTAACACAAAGTGACAGTTGACCTCAATGGGCTTCAATGGATGTTATTCGATGATATCTGACAAAGTTAGATGCAAACTCACTCGAATATATGAGAAATGTTGAAATTCGACTTCAAATTAGGAAGATAGACTTTGAAAATTTTCAATAATTACAAGGTGACAATTGACCTCAAAGGGCTTCAATCGATGTTATTCAATGATATCTGTCAAGGTTAGATGCAAATCCACTCGAATATATGAGAAATGTTGAAATTCGACTACAAATTAGGAAGATAGACTTTGAAAATTTTCAATTAACACATTGTGACTGTTGACCTCAATGGGCTTCAACGGATGTTATTCGATGATATCTGACTAAGTTAGATGCAAACTGACTCGAATAAATGAAAAATGTTGAAATTCGACTTCAAATTAGGAAGATAGACTTTGAAAATTTTCAATTATTACAAACTGACAGTTGACCTCAATGGGCTTCAATCGATGTTATTCGATGATATCAGATAAAGTTAGATGCAAACCGACTCAATTATATGAGAAATGTTGAAATTCGACTTCAAATTGGGAAGATAGACTTTGAAAATTTTCAATTATAACAAAGTGACAGTTGACCTCAATGGGCTTCAATCGATGGTATTCGATGATATCTGACAAAGTTAGATGCAAACTCCCTCAAATATATGAGAAATGTTGAAATTCGACTTCAAATTAGGAAGATAGACTTTGAAAATTTTCAATTATTACAAAGTGACAGTTGACCTCAATGGGCTTCAATCGATGTTATTCGATGATATCTGACAGTTAGATGCAAACTCACTCAAATATATGAGAAATGTTGAAATTCGATTTCAAATTAGGAAGATAGACTTTGAAAATTTTCAATTAACACAAAGTGACAGTTGACCTCAATGGGCTTCAATGGATGTTATTCGATGATATCTGACAAAGTTAGATGCAAACTCACTCGAATATATGAGAAATGTTGAAATTCGACTTCAAAATAGGAAGATAGACTTCGAAAATTTTCAATTATTACAAAGTGACAGTTGACCTCAATGGGCTTCAATCGATGGTATTCGATGATATCTGACAAAGTTAGATGCAAACTCGCTCAAATATATGAGAAATGTTGAAATTCGACTTCAAATTAGGAAGATAGACTTTGAAAATTTTCAATTATTACAAAGTGACAGTTGACCTCAATGGGCTTCAATCGATGTTATTCGATGATATCTGACAAAGTTAGATGCAAACCTTTTCAAATATATGAAAAATGTTGAAATTCGACTTCAAATTAGGAAGATAGACTTTGAAAATTTTCAATTATTACAAACTGACAGTTGACCTCAATGGGCTTCAATCGATGTTATTCGATGATATCAGATAAAGTTAGATGCAAACCGACTCAATTATATGAGAAATGTTGAAATTCGACTTCAAATTGGGAAGATAGACTTTGAAAATTTTCAATTATAACAAAGTGACAGTTGACCTCAATGGGCTTCAATCGATGGTATTCGATGATATCTGACAAAGTTAGATGCAAACTCGCTCAAATATATGAGAAATGTTGAAATTCGACTTCAAATTAGGAAGATAGACTTTGAAAATTTTCAATTATTACAAAGTGACAGTTGACCTCAATGGGCTTCAATCGATGTTATTCGATGATATCTGACAGTTAGATGCAAACTCACTCAAATATATGAAAAATGTTGAAATTCGATTTCAAATTAGGAAGATAGACTTTGAAAATTTTCAATTATTACAAAGTGACAGTTGACCTCAATGGGCTTCAATCGATGTTATTCGATGATATCAGACAAAGTTAGATGCAAACCGACTCAATTATATGAGAAATGTTGAAATTCGACTTCAAATTGGGAAGATAGACTTTGAAAATTTTCAATTATTACAAAGTGACAGTTGACCTCAATGGGCTTCAATCGATGGTATTCGATGATATCTGACAAAGTTAGATGCAAACTCGCTCAAATATATGAGAAATGTTGAAATTCGACTTCAAAATAGGAAGATAGACTTTGAAAATTTTCAATTATTACAAAGTGACAGTTGACCTCAATGGGCTTCAATCGATGTTATTCGATGATATCTGACAGTTAGATGCAAACTAACTCAAATATATGAGAAATGTTGAAATTCGATTTCAAATTAGGAAGATAGACTTTGAAAATTTTCAATTAACACAAAGTGACAGTTGACCTCAATGGGCTTCAATGGATGTTATTCGATGATATCTGACAAAGTTAGATGCAAACTCACTCGAATATATGAGAAATGTTGAAATTCGACTTCAAATTAGGAAGATAGACTTTGAAAATTTTCAATAATTACAAGGTGACAATTGACCTCAAAGGGCTTCAATCGATGTTATCCAATGATATCTGACAAGGTTAGATGCAAATCCACTCGAATATATGAGAAATGTTGAAATTCGACTACAAATTAGGAAGATAGACTTTGAAAATTTTCAATTAACACATTGTGACTGTTGACCTCAATGGGCTTCAACGGATGTTATTCGATGATATCTGACTAAGTTAGATGCAAACTGACTCGAATAAATGAAAAATGTTGAAATTCGACTTCAAATTAGGAAGATAGACTTTGAAAATTTTCAATTATTACAAACTGACAGTTGACCTCAATGGGCTTCAATCGATGTTATTCGATGATATCAGATAAAGTTAGATGCAAACCGACTCAATTATATGAGAAATGTTGAAATTCGACTTCAAATTGGGAAGATAGACTTTGAAAATTTTCAATTATAACAAAGTGACAGTTGACCTCAATGGGCTTCAATCGATGGTATTCGATGATATCTGACAAAGTTAGATGCAAACTCGCTCAAATATATGAGAAATGTTGAAATTCGACTTCAAATTAGGAAGATAGACTTTGAAAATTTTCAATTATTACAAAGTGACAGTTGACCTCAACGGGCTTCAATCGATGTTATTCGATGATATCTGACAGTTAGATGCAAACTCACTCAAATATATGAGAAATGTTGAAATTCGATTTCAAATTAGGAAGATAGACTTTGAAAATTTTCAATTATTACAAAGTGACAGTTGACCTCAATGGGCTTCAATCGATGTTATTCGATGATATCAGACAAAGTTAGATGCAAACCGACTCAATTATATGAGAAATGTTGAAATTCGACTTCAAATTGGGAAGATAGACTTTGAAAATTTTCAATTATTACAAAGTGACAGTTGACCTCAATGGGCTTCAATCGATGGTATTCGATGATATCTGACAAAGTTAGATGCAAACTCGCTCAAATATATGAGAAATGTTGAAATTCGACTTCAAAATAGGAAGATAGACTTTGAAAATTTTCAATTATTACAAAGTGACAGTTGACCTCAATGGGCTTCAATCGATGTTATTCGATGATATCTGACAGTTAGATGCAAACTCACTCAAATATATGAGAAATGTTGAAATTCGATTTCAAATTAGGAAGATAGACTTTGAAAATTTTCAATTAACACAAAGTGACAGTTGACCTCAATGGGCTTCAATGGATGTTATTCGATGATATCTGACAAAGTTAGATGCAAACTCACTCGAATATATGAGAAATGTTGAAACTCGACTTCAAAATAGGAAGATAGACTTCGAAAATTTTCAATTATTACAAAGTGACAGTTGACCTCAATGGGCTTCAATCGATGTTATTCGTTGATATCTGACAAAGATAGATGCAAACCCACTCAAATATATGAGAAATGTTGAAATTCGACTTCAAATGAGGAAGATGGACTTTGAAAATTTTCAATTAACACAATGTGACAGATGACCTCAATGGGCTTCAATGGATGTTATTCGATGATATCTGACAAAGTTAGATGCAAACTCACTCAAATATATGAGAAATGTTGAAATTCGACTTCAAATTAGGAAGATAGACTTTGAAAATTTCCAATTAACACAATGTGACAGATGACCTCAATGGGCTTCAATGGATGTTATTCGATGATATCTGACAAAGTTAGATGCAAACTCACTCAAATATATGAGAAATGTTGAAATTCGACTTCAAATTAGGAAGATAGACTTTGAAAATTTCCAATTAACACAATGTGACAGATGACCTCAATGGGCTTCAATGGATGTTATTCGATGATATCTGACCGTTAGATGCAAACTCACTCAAATATATGAGAAATGTTGAAATTCGACTTAAAATTAGGAAGATAGACTTTGAAAATTTTCAATTAACACAATGTGACAGATGACCTCAATGGGCTTCAATGGATGTTATTCGATGATATCTGACAGTTAGATGCAAACCCACTCAAATATATGAGGAATGTTGATATTCGACTTCAAATTAGGAAGATAGACTTTGAAAATTTTCAATTAACACAAAGTGACAGTTGACCTCAATGGGCTTCAATGGATGTTATTCGATGATATCTGACAAAGTTAAATGCAAACTCACTCGAATATATGAGAAATGTTGAAATTCGACTTCAAATTAGGAAGATAGACTTTGAAAATTTTCAATTATTACAAGGTGACAGTTGACGTCAATGGGCTTCAATCGATGATATCTGTCAAAGTCAGATGCAAACCCACTCAAATATATGAGAATTGTTGAAATTCGACTACAAATTAGGAAGATAGACTTTGAAAATTTTCAATTAACACAAAGTGACAGTTGACCTCAATGGGCTACAATCGATGTTATTCGATGATATCTGACAGTAAGATGCAAACTCACTCAAATTTATTAGAAATGTTGAAATTCGACTTCAAATTAGGAAGATAGACTTTGAAAATTTTCAATTATTACAAGGTGACAGTTGACCTCAATGGGCTTCAATCGATGTTATTCGATGATATCTGACAGTTAGATGCAAACTCACTCAAATATATGAGAAATGTTGAAATTCGATTTCAAATTAGGAAGATAGACTTTGAAAATTTTCAATTAACACAAAGTGACAGTTGACCTCAATGGGCTTCAATGGATGTTATTCGATGATATCTGACAAAGTTAGATGCAAACTCACTCGAATATATGAGAAATGTTGAAATTCGACTTCAAATTAGGAAGATAGACTTTGAAAATTTTCAATAATTACAAGGTGACAATTGACCTCAAAGGGCTTCAATCGATGTTATTCAATGATATCTGACAAGGTTAGATGCAAATCCACTCGAATATATGAGAAATGTTGAAATTCGACTACAAATTAGGAAGATAGACTTTGAAAATTTTCAATTAACACATTGTGACTGTTGACCTCAATGGGCTTCAACGGATGTTATTCGATGATATCTGACTAAGTTAGATGCAAACTGACTCGAATAAATGAAAAATGTTGAAATTCGACTTCAAATTAGGAAGATAGACTTTGAAAATTTTCAATTATTACAAACTGACAGTTGACCTCAATGGGCTTCAATCGATGTTATTCGATGATATCAGATAAAGTTAGATGCAAACCGACTCAATTATATGAGAAATGTTGAAATTCGACTTCAAATTGGGAAGATAGACTTTGAAAATTTTCAATTATAACAAAGTGACAGTTGACCTCAATGGGCTTCAATCGATGGTATTCGATGATATCTGACAAAGTTAGATGCAAACTCCCTCAAATATATGAGAAATGTTGAAATTCGACTTCAAATTAGGAAGATAGACTTTGAAAATTTTCAATTATTACAAAGTGACAGTTGACCTCAATGGGCTTCAATCGATGTTATTCGATGATATCTGACAGTTAGATGCAAACTCACTCAAATATATGAGAAATGTTGAAATTCGATTTCAAATTAGGAAGATAGACTTTGAAAATTTTCAATTATTACAAAGTGACAGTTGACCTCAATGGGCTTCAATCGATGTTATTCGATGATATCAGACAAAGTTAGATGCAAACCGACTCAATTATATGAGAAATGTTGAAATTCGACTTCAAATTGGGAAGATAGACTTTGAAAATTTTCAATTATTATAAAGTGACAGTTGACCTCAATGGGCTTCAATCGATGGTATTCGATGATATCTGACAAAGTTAGATGCAAACTCGCTCAAATATATGAGAAATGTTGAAATTCGACTTCAAAATAGGAAGATAGACTTTGAAAATTTTCAATTATTACAAAGTGACAGTTGACCTCAATGGGCTTCAATCGATGTTATCCGATGATATCTGACAGTTAGATGCAAACTCACTCAAATATATGAGAAATGTTGAAATTCGATTTCAAATTAGGAAGATAGACTTTGAAAATTTTCAATTAACACAAAGTGACAGTTGACCTCAATGGGCTTCAATGGATGTTATTCGATGATATCTGACAAAGTTAGATGCAAACTCACTCGAATATATGAGAAATGTTGAAATTCGACTTCAAAATAGGAAGATAGACTTCGAAAATTTTCAATTATTACAAAGTGACAGTTGACCTCAATGGGCTTCAATCGATGTTATTCGTTGATATCTGACAAAGATAGATGCAAACCCACTCAAATATATGAGAAATGTTGAAATTCGACTTCAAATGAGGAAGATGGACTTTGAAAATTTTCAATTAACACAATGTGACAGATGACCTCAATGGGCTTCAATGGATGTTATTCGATGATATCTGACAAAGTTAGATGCAAACTCACTCAAATATATGAGAAATGTTGAAATTCGACTTCAAATTAGGAAGATAGACTTTGAAAATTTCCAATTAACACAATGTGACAGATGACCTCAATGGGCTTCAATGGATGTTATTCGATGATATCTGACAAAGTTAGATGCAAACTCACTCAAATATATGAGAAATGTTGAAATTCGACTTCAAATTAGGAAGATAGACTTTGAAAATTTCCAATTAACACAATGTGACAGATGACCTCAATGGGCTTCAATGGATGTTATTCGATGATATCTGACAGTTAGATGCAAACTCACTCAAATATATGAGAAATGTTGAAATTCGACTTAAAATTAGGAAGATAGACTTTGAAAATTTTCAATTAACACAATGTGACAGATGACCTCAATGGGCTTCATTGGATGTTATTCGATGATATCTGACAGTTAGATGCAAACCCACTCAAATATATGAGAAATGTTGAAATTCGACTTCAAATTAGGAAGATAGACTTTGAAAATTTTCAATTAACACAAAGTGACAGTTGACCTCAATGGGCTTCAATGGATGTTATTCGATGATATCTGACAAAGTTAAATGTAAACTCACTCGAATATATGAGAAATGTTGAAATTCGACTTCAAATTAGGAAGATAGACTTTGAAAATTTTCAATTATTACAAGGTGACAGTTGACGTCAATGGGCTTCAATCGATGATATCTGTCAAAGTTAGATGCAAACCCACTCAAATATATGAGAATTGTTGAAATTCGATTTCAAATTAGGAAGATAGACTTTGAAAATTTTCAATTAACACAAAGTGACAGTTGACCTCAATGGGCTTCAATGGATGTTATTCGATGATATCTGACAAAGTTAGATGCAAACTCACTCGATTATATGAGAAATGTTGAAATTCGACTTCAAATTAGGAAGATAGACTTTGAAAATTTTCAATAATTACAAGGTGACAATTGACCTCAAAGGGCTTCAATCGATGTTATTCAATGATATCTGACAAGGTTAGATGCAAATCCACTCGAATATATGAGAAATGTTGAAATTCGACTACAAATTAGGAAGATAGACTTTGAAAATTTTCAATTAACACATTGTGACTGTTGACCTCAATGGGCTTCAACGGATGTTATTCGATGATATCTGACTAAGTTAGATGCAAACTGACTCGAATAAATGAAAAATGTTGAAATTCGACTTCAAATTAGGAAGATAGACTTTGAAAATTTTCAATTATTACAAACTGACAGTTGACCTCAATGGGCTTCAATCGATGTTATTCGATGATATCAGTTAAAGTTAGATGCAAACCGACTCAATTATATGAGAAATGTTGAAATTCGACTTCAAATTGGGAAGATAGACTTTGAAAATTTTCAATTATAACAAAGTGACAGTTGACCTCAATGGGCTTCAATCGATGGTATTCGATGATATCTGACAAAGTTAGATGCAAACTCCCTCAAATATATGAGAAATGTTGAAATTCGACTTCAAATTAGGAAGATAGACTTTGAAAATTTTCAATTATTACAAAGTGACAGTTGACCTCAATGGGCTTCAATCGATGTTATTCGATGATATCTGACAGTTAGATGCAAACTCACTCAAATATATGAGAAATGTTGAAATTCGATTTCAAATTAGGAAGATAGACTTTGAAAATTTTCAATTATTACAAAGTGACAGTTGACCTCAATGGGCTTCAATCGATGTTATTCGATGATATCAGACAAAGTTAGATGCAAACCGACTCAATTATATGAGAAATGTTGAAATTCGACTTCAAATTGGGAAGATAGACTTTGAAAATTTTCAATTATTATAAAGTGACAGTTGACCTCAATGGGCTTCAATCGATGGTATTCGATGATATCTGACAAAGTTAGATGCAAACTCGCTCAAATATATGAGAAATGTTGAAATTCGACTTCAAAATAGGAAGATAGACTTTGAAAATTTTCAATTAACACAAAGTGACAGTTGACCTCAATGGGCTACAATCGATGTTATTTGATGATATCTGACAGTAAGATGCAAACTCACTCAAATTTATTAGAAATGTTGAAATTCGACTTCAAATTAGGAAGATAGACTTTGAAAATTTTCAATTATTACAAGGTGACAGTTGACCTTAATGGGCTTCAATCGATGTTATTCGATGATATCTGACAGAGTTAGATGCAAACCCACTCAAATATATGAGAAATGTTGAAATTCGACTTCAAATTAGGAAGATAGACTTTGAAAATTTTCAATTATTACAAAGTGACAGTTGACCTCAATGGGCTTCAATCTATGTTATTCGATGATATCTGACAAATTTAACTGCAAACTCACTCGAATATATGAGAAATGTTGAAATTTGACTTCAAATTAGGAAGATAGACTTTGAAAATTTTCAATTATTACAAAGTGACAGTTGACCTCAATGGGCTTCAATCGATGTTATTCGATGATATCTGACAAAGTTAGTTGCGAACCCACTCAAATATATGAGAAATGTTGAAATTCGACTTCAAATTAGGAAGATAGACTTTGAAAATTTTCAATTAACACAAAGTGACAGTTGACCACAATGGGCTTCAATGGATGTTATTCGATGATACCTGACAAAGTTAAATGCAAACTCACTCGAATATATGAGAAATGTTGAAATTCGACTTCAAATTAGGAAGATAGACTTTGAAAATTTTCAATAATTACAAGGTGACAATTGACCTCAAAGGGCTTCAATCGATGTTATTCAATGATATCTGACAAGGTTAGATGCAAATCCACTCGAATATATGAGAAATGTTGAAATTCGACTACAAATTAGGAAGATAGACTTTGAAAATTTTCAATTAACACATTGTGACTGTTGACCTCAATGGGCTTCAACGGATGTTATTCGATGATATCTGACTAAGTTAGATGCAAACTGACTCGAATAAATGAGAAATGTTGAAATTCGACTTCAAATTAGGAAGATAGACTTTGAAAATTTTCAATTATTACAAAGTGACAGTTGACCTCAATGGGCTTCAATCGATGTTATTCGATGATATCTGACAGTTAGATGCAAACTCACTCAAATATATGAGAAATGTTGAAATTCGACTTCAAATTAGGAAGATAGACTTTGAAAATTTTCAATTATTACAAAGTGACAGTTGACCTCAATGGGCTTCAATCGATGTTATTCGATGATATCTGACAGTTAGATGCAAACTCACTCAAATATATGAGAAATGTTGAAATTCGATTTCAAATTAGGAAGATAGACTTTGAAAATTTTCAATTATTACAAAGTGACAGTTGACCTCAATGGGCTTCAATCGATGTTATTCGATGATATCAGACAAAGTTAGATGCAAACCGACTCAATTATATGAGAAATGTTGAAATTCGACTTCAAATTGGGAAGATAGACTTTGAAAATTTTCAATTATTATAAAGTGACAGTTGACCTCAATGGGCTTCAATCGATGGTATTCGATGATATCTGACAAAGTTAGATGCAAACTCGCTCAAATATATGAGAAATGTTGAAATTCGACTTCAAAATAGGAAGATAGACTTTGAAAATTTTCAATTATTACAAAGTGACAGTTGACCTCAATGGGCTTCAATCGATGTTATTCGATGATATCTGACAGTTAGATGCAAACTCACTCAAATATATGAGAAATGTTGAAATTCGATTTCAAATTAGGAAGACAGACTTTGAAAATTTTCAATTATTATAAAGTGACAGTTGACCTCAATGGGCTTCAATCGATGGTATTCGATGATATCTGACAGTTAGATGCAAACTCACTCAAATATATGAGAAATGTTGAAATTCGATTTCAAATTAGGAAGATAGACTTTGAAAATTTTCAATTATTACAAAGTGACAGTTGACCTCAATGGGCTTCAATCGATGTTATTCGATGATATCTGACAGTTAGATGCAAACTCACTCAAATATATGAGAAATGTTGAAATTCGATTTCAAATTAGGAAGATAGACTTTGAAAATTTTCAATTATTACAAAGTGACAGTTGACCTCAATGGGCTTCAATCGATGTTATTCGATGATATCAGACAAAGTTAGATGCAAACCGACTCAATTATATGAGAAATGTTGAAATTCGACTTCAAATTGGGAAGATAGACTTTGAAAATTTTCAATTATTACAAAGTGACAGTTGACCTCAATGGGCTTCAATCGATGGTATTCGATGATATCTGACAAAGTTAGATGCAAACTCGCTCAAATATATGAGAAATGTTGAAATTCGACTTCAAAATAGGAAGATAGACTTTGAAAATTTTCAATTATTACAAAGTGACAGTTGACCTCAATGGGCTTCAATCGATGTTATTCGATGATATCTGACAGTTAGATGCAAACTCACTCAAATATATGAGAAATGTTGAAATTCGATTTCAAATTAGGAAGATAGACTTTGAAAATTTTCAATTAACACAAAGTGACAGTTGACCTCAATGGGCTTCAATGGATGTTATTCGATGATATCTGACAAAGTTAGATGCAAACTCACTCGAATATATGAGAAATGTTGAAATTCGACTTCAAAATAGGAAAATAGACTTTGAAAATTTTCAATTAACACAAAGTGACAGTTGACCACAATGGGCTTCAATGGATGTTATTCGATGATATCTGACAAAGTTAAATGCAAACTCACTCGAATATATGAGAAATGTTGAAATTCGACTTCAAATTAGGAAGATAGACTTTGAAAATTTTCAATAATTACAAGGTGACAATTGACCTCAAAGGGCTTCAATCGATGTTATTCAATGATATCTGTCAAAGTTAGATGCAAACCCACTCAAATATATGAGAATTGTTGAAATTCGACTACAAATTAGGAAGATAGACTTTGAAAATTTTCAATTAACACAAAGTGACAGTTGACCTCAATGGGCTACAATCGATGTTATTCGATGATATCTGACAGTAAGATGCAAACTCACTCAAATTTATTAGAAATGTTGAAATTCGACTTCAAATTAGGAAGATGGACTTTGAAAATTTTCAATTATTACAAGGTGACAGTTGACCTTAATGGGCTTCAATCGATGTTATTCGATGATATCTGACAGAGTTAGATGCAAACCCACTCAAATATATGAGAAATGTTGAAATTCGACTTCAAATTAGGAAGATAGACTTTGAAAATTTTCAATTATTACAAAGTGACAGTTGACCTCAATGGGCTTCAATCTATGTTATTCGATGATATCTGACAAATTTAACTGCAAACTCACTCGAATATATGAGAAATGTTGAAATTTGACTTCAAATTAGGAAGATAGACTTTGAAAATTTTCAATTATTACAAAGTGACAGTTGACCTCAATGGGCTTCAATCGATGTTATTCGATGATATCTGACAAAGTTAGATGCGAACCCACTCAAATATATGAGAAATGTTGAAATTCGACTTCAAATTAGGAAGATAGACTTTGAAAATTTTCAATTAACACAAAGTGACAGTTGACCACAATGGGCTTCAATGGATGTTATTCGATGATATCTGACAAAGTTAAATGCAAACTCACTCGAATATATGAGAAATGTTGAAATTCGACTTCAAATTAGGAAGATAGACTTTGAAAATTTTCAATAATTACAAGGTGACAATTGACCTCAAAGGGCTTCAATCGATGTTATTCAATGATATCTGACAAGGTTAGATGCAAATCCACTCGAATATATGAGAAATGTTGAAATTCGACTACAAATTAGGAAGATAGACTTTGAAAATTTTCAATTAACACATTGTGACTGTTGACCTCAATGGGCTTCAACGGATGTTATTCGATGATATCTGACTAAGTTAGATGCAAACTGACTCGAATAAATAAGAAATGTTGAAATTCGACTTCAAATTAGGAAGATAGACTTTGAAAATTTTCAATTATTACAAAGTGACAGTTGACCTCAATGGGCTTCAATCGATGTTATTCGATGATATCTGACAAAGTTAGATGCAAACCTTTTCAAATATATGAAAAATGTTGAAATTCGACTTCAAATTAGGAAGATAGACTTTGAAAATTTTCAATTATTACAAACTGACAGTTGACCTCAATGGGCTTCAATCGATGTTATTCGATGATATCAGACAAAGTTAGATGCAAACCGACTCAATTATATGAGAAATGTTGAAATTCGACTTCAAATTGGGAAGATAGACCTTGAAAATTTCCAATTATAACAAAGTGACAGTTGACCTCAATGGGCTTCAATCGATGGTATTCGATGATATCTGACAAAGTTAGATGCAAACTCGCTCAAATATATGAGAAATGTTGAAATTCGACTTCAAATTAGGAAGATAGACTTTGAAAATTTTCAATTATTACAAAGTGACAGTTGACCTCAATGGGCTTCAATCGATGTTATTCGATGATATCTGACAGTTAGATGCAAACTCACTCAAATATATGAGAAATGTTGAAATTCGATTTCAAATTAGGAAGATAGACTTTGAAAATTTTCAATTAACACAAAGTGACAGTTGACCTCAATGGGCTTCAATGGATGTTATTCGATGATATCTGACAAAGTTAGATGCAAACTCACTCGAATATATGAGAAATGTTGAAATTCGACTTCAAAATAGGAAGATAGACTTTGAAAATTTTCAATTATTACAAAGTGACAGTTGACCTCAATGGGCTTCAATCGATGTTATTCGTTGATATCTGACAAAGATAGATGCAAACCCACTCAAATATATGAGAAATGTTGAAATTCGACTTCAAATGAGGAAGATGGACTTTGAAAATTTTCAATTAACACAATGTGACAGATGACCTCAATGGGCTTCAATGGATGTTATTCGATGATATCTGACAAAGTTAGATGCAAACTCACTCAAATATATGAGTAATGTTGGAATTCGACTTCAAATTAGGAAGATAGACTTTGAAAATTTCCAATTAACACAATGTGACAGATGACCTCAATGGGCTTCAATGGATGTTATTCGATGATATCTGACAAAGTTAGATGCAAACTCACTCAAATATATGAGAAATGTTGAAATTCGACTTCAAATTAGGAAGATAGACTTTGAAAATTTCCAATTAACACAATGTGACAGATGACCTCAATGGGCTTCAATGGATGTTATTCGATGATATCTGACAGTTAGATGCAAACTCACTCAAATATATGAGAAATATTGAAATTCGATTTCAAATTAGGAAGATAGACTTTGAAAATTTTCAATTAACACAAAGTGACAGTTGACCTCAATGGGCTTCAATGGATGTTATTCGATGATATCTGACAAAGTTAGATGCAAACTCACTCGAATATATGAGAAATGTTGAAATTCGACTTCAAAATAGGAAGATAGACTTTGAAAATTTTCAATTATTACAAAGTGACAGTTGACCTCAATGGGCTTCAATCGATGTTAGTCGTTGATATCTGACAAAGATAGATGCAAACCCACTCAAATATATGAGAAATGTTGAAATTCGACTTCAAATGAGGAAGATGGACTTTGAAAATTTTCAATTAACACAATGTGACAGATGACCTCAATGGGCTTCAATGGATGTTATTCGATGATATCTGACAAAGTCAGATGCAAACTCACTCAAATATATGAGTAATGTTGGAATTCGACTTCAAATTAGGAAGATAGACTTTGAAAATTTCCAATTAACACAATGTGACAGATGACCTCAATGGGCTTCAATGGATGTTATTCGATGATATCTGACAAAGTTAGATGCAAACTCACTCAAATATATGAGAAATGTTGAAATTCGACTTCAAATTAGGAAGATAGACTTTGAAAATTTCCAATTAACACAATGTGACAGATGACCTCAATGGGCTTCAATGGATGTTATTCGATGATATCTGACAGTTAGATGCAAACTCACTCAAATATATGAGAAATATTGAAATTCGATTTCAAATTAGGAAGATAGACTTTGAAAATTTTCAATTAACACAAAGTGACAGTTGACCTCAATGGGCTTCAATGGATGTTATTCGATGATATCTGACAAAGTTAGATGCAAACTCACTCGAATATATGAGAAATGTTGAAATTCGACTTCAAAATAGGAAGATAGACTTTGAAAATTTTCAATTATTACAAAGTGACAGTTGACCTCAATGGGCTTCAATCGATGTTATTCGTTGATATCTGACAAAGATAGATGCAAACCCATTCAAATATATGAGAAATGTTGAAATTCGACTTCAAATTAGGAAGATAGACTTTTAAAATTTTCAATCATTACAAGGTGACAGTTGACCTCAATGGGCTTCAATCGATGTTATTCAATGATATCTGACAAAGGTAGATGCAAACCCACTCAAATATATGAGAAATGTTGAAATTCGACTACAAATTAGGAAGAGAGACTTTGAAAATTTTCAATTATTACAAAGTGACAGTTGACCTCAATGGGCTTCAATCGATGTTATTCGATGATATCAGACACAGTTAGATGCAAACTCACTCAAATATATGAGAAATGTTGAAATTTGACTTCAAATTAGGAAGATAGACTTTGAGAATTTTCAATTAACACAATGTGACTGTTGACCTCAATGGGCTTCAATCGAAGTTATTCGATGATATCTGACAAAGTTAGATGCGAACCTACTCAAATATATGAGAAATGTTGAAATTCGACTTCAAATTAGGAAGATAGACTTTGAAAATTTTCAATTATTACAAAGTGACAGTTGACCTCAATGGGCTTCAATCGATGTTATTCGATGATATCAGACACAGTTAGATGCAAACTCACTCAAATATATGAGAAATGTTGAAATTTGACTTCAAATTAGGAAGATAGACTTCGAGAATTTTCAATTAACACAATGTGACTGTTGACCTCAATGGGCTTCAATCGAAGTTACTCGATGATATCTGACAAAGTTAGATGCGAACCTACTCAAATATATGAGAAATGTTGAAATTCGACTTCAAATTAGGAAGATAGACTTTGAAAATTTTCAATTATTACAAAGTGTCAGTTGACCTCAATGGGCTTCAATCGATGTTATTCGATGATATCTGACAAAGTTAGATGCAAACCCACTCAAATATATGAGAAATGTTGGAATTCGACTTCAAATTAGGAAGATAGACTTTGAAAATTTTTAATTATTACAAAGTGACAGTTGACTTCAATGGGCTTCAATCGATGTTATTCGATGATATCTGACAGTTAGATGCAAACTCACTCAAATATATGAGAAATGTTGAAATTCGACTTCAAAATAGGAAGATAGACTTTGAAAATTTTCAATTATTACAAAGTGACAGTTGACCTCAATGGGCTTCAATGGATGTTATTCGATGATATCTGACAAAGTTAGATGCAAACTCACTCGAATATATGAGAAATGTTGAAATTCGACTTCAAAATAGGAAGATAGACTTTGAAAATTTTCAATTATTACAAAGTGACAGTTGACCTCAATGGGCTTCAATCGATGTTATTCGATGATATCTGACAGTTAGATGCAAACTCACTCAATTATATGAGAAATGTTGAAATTCGATTTCAAATTAGGAAGATAGACTTTGAAAATTTTCAATTATTACAAAGGGGCAGTAGACCTCAATGGGCTTCAATGGATGTTATTCGATGATATCTGACAAAGTAAGATGCAAACTCACTCTAATATATGAGAAATGTTGAAATTCGACTTCAAAATAGGAAGATAGACTTTGAAAATTTTCAATTATTACAAAGTGTCAGTTGACCTCAATGGGCTTCAATCGATGTTATTCGATGATATCTGACAAAGTTAGATGCAAACCCACTCAAATATATGAGAAATGTTGGAATTCGACTTCAAATTAGGAAGATAGACTTTGAAAATTTTCAATTATTACAAAGTGACAGTTGACCTCAATGGGCTTCAATCGATGTTATTCGATGATATCTGACAGTTAGATGCAAACTCACTCAAATATATGAGAAATGTTGAAATTCGACTTCAAAATAGGAAGATAGACTTTGAAAATTTTTAATTATTACAAAGTTACAGTTGACCTCAATGGGCTTCAATGGATGTTATTCGATGATATCTGACAAAGTTAGATGAAAACTCACTCGAATATATGAGAAATGTTGAAATTCGACTTCAAATTAGGAAGATAGACTTTGAAAATTTTCAATTATTACAAAGTGACAGTTGACCTCAATGGGCTTCAATCGATGTTATTCGATGATATCTGACAGTTAGATGCAAACTCACTCAAATATATGAGAAATGTTGAAATTCGACTTCAAAATAGGAAGATAGACTTTGAAAATTTTTAATTATTACAAAGTTACAGTTGACCTCAATGGGCTTCAATGGATGTTATTCGATGATATCTGACAAAGTTAGATGGAAACTCACTCGAATATATGAGAAATGTTGAAATTCGACTTCAAAATAGGGAGGTAGACTTTAAAAATTTTCAATTTTTACAAAGTAACATTTGACCTCAATGGGCTTCAATCGATGTTATTCGATGATATCTGACAAAGTTAGATACAAACTCACTCGAATATACGAGAAATGTTGGAATTCGACTTCAAATTACGAAGATAGACTTTGAAAATTTTCAATCCGAACAAAGTGACAATCGACCTAAACCAGCATCAGTGGTTCTAAGTCGACCATATCTGACCATGTTAGATCCAATCTCACTCAAATATATGAGAATTGATGAGATTTGGCACCAAATTAGGAAGATAGACTTTGAAAATTTTAAAACAACACAAAGTGACAATCGACATAAACTGGCTTCAATGGTTGTAAATCGACCATGTCTGACCAAGATAGAAGCGAACTCACTCAAATATTTGAGGAATTTATGAGATTTGACTTCAAATTAGGGAGATAGATTTTGAAAATTTTCAATCAACTCAAAATGACAATCGACCTAAATTGGCATCAATGGTTCTAAATCAACGATATCTGAACATGTAACATGCGAACTCACTCAAATATATGAGAATTGATGAGATTCGACTTCAAATTAAGAAGTTATACTTTGCAAATTTTCAATCAACACGAAGTGACAATCCACCTCAATGGGCTTCAATGGATGTTAATCAACGATATCTGTCAGAGTTAGATGCAAACTCACTCAAATGTATAAGAAATGTCGAAATTCGATTTCAAATTAGGAAGATAGACTTTGGAAATTTTCAATCCACACAAAGTGACAATCGACCTCAATGGGCTTCAATGGATGTTAATCGACGATATCTGACAAAGTTAGATACAAACTCACTCAAATATATGAGAAATGTTGAAATTCGACTTCAAATTAGGAAGATAGACTTTGAAAATTTTCAATCCACACAAAGTGACAATCGACCTCAATGGGCTTCAATGGATGTTAATCGACGATATCTGACAAAGTTAGATACAAACTCACTCAAATATATGAGAAATGTTGAAATTCGACTTCAAATTAGGAAGATAGACTTTGAAAATTTTCAATCCACACAAAGTGACAATCGACCTCAATGGGCTTCAATGGATGTTAATCAACAATATCTGACAAACTTAGATGCGAACTCACTCAAATATATGAGAAATGTTGGAATTCGACTTCAAATTAGGAAGATAGACTTTGAAATTTTTCAATCCACACAGTGACAATCAACCTCAATAGGCTTCAATGGATGTTAATCGGCGATATCTGGCAATGTTAGATGCAAACTTACTCAAATATATAAGAAATGTTGAAATTCGACTTCAAATTAGGAAGTTAGACTTTGAAATTTTCCAATCCACACAAAGTGACAATCAACCTCAATAGGCTTCAATGGATGTTAGTCGGCGATATCTGACAATGTTAGATGCAAACTTACTCAAATATATAAGAAATGTCGAATTCGATTTCAAATTAGGGAGATAGACTTCTTAAATTTTCAATCAACACAAAGTGACAATCGACCTTAATGGGCTACAGTGGATGTTAATCAACGATATCTGACAAAGTTAGATTCAAACTCACTCAAATATATGAGAAATGTTGAAAATTGTTTTCAAATTAGGAAGATAGACTTTTAAATTTTCAATCCACACAAAGTGACAATCGACCTCAATAGGCTTCAATGTATGTTAATCGGCGATATCTGACAATGTTAGATGCAAACTCACTCAAATATATAAGAAATGTCGAAATTCGACTCCAAATTAGGAAGTTAGACTTTGCAAATTTTCAATCAACACGAAGTGACAATCGACCTCAATGGGCTTCAATGGATGTTAATCAACGATATCTGTCAAAGTTAAATGCAAACTCACTCCAATATATGAAAAATGCTGGAATTCGACTTCAAATTAGGAAGAAATACTTTGAAAATTTTCAATCCACACAAAGTGACAATCGACCTCAATAGGCTTCAATGGATGTTAATCAGCAATATCTGACAATGTTAGATGCAAACTTACTCAAATGTATAAGAAATGTCGAAATTCGATTTCAAATTAGGAAGATAGACTTTGAAAAGTTTCAATCCACACAAAGTGACAATCGACCTCAATGGGCTTCAATGTATGTTAATCGACGATATCTGACAAAGTTAGATACAAACACACTCAAATATATGAGAAATGTTGAAATTCGACTTCAAATTAGGAAGATAGACTTTGAAAATTTTCAATCCACACAAAGTGACAATCGACCTCAATGGGCTTCAATGGATGTTAATCAACGATATCTGACAAAGTTATATGCAAACTCACTCGAATATATGAGAAATGTTGAAATTCGACTACAAATTAGGAAGATAGACTTTGAAAATTTTCAATCCACACAAAGTGAGAATCGACCTCAATAGGCTTCAATGGATGTTAATCAGCAATATCTGGCAATGTTAGATGCAAACTTACTCAAATGTATAAGAAATGTCGAAATTCGATTTCAAATTAGGAAGATAGACTTTGAAAATTTTCAATCCACACAAAGTGACAATCCACCTCAATGGGCTTCAATGGATGTTAATCAACGATATCTGACAAAGTTATATGCAAACTCACTCGAATATATGAGGAATGTTGAAATTCGACTACAAATTAGGAAGATAGACTTTGAAAATTTTCAATCCACACAAAGTGACAAACGACCTCAATGGGCTTCAATGGATGTTAATCGACGATATCTGATAAAGTTAGATCCAAACTTACTCAAGTATATAAGAAATGTCGAAATTCGACTCCAAATTAGGAAGTTAGACTTTGCAAATTTTCAATCAACACGAAGTGACAATCCACCTCAATGGGCTTCAATGGATGTTAATCAACGATATCTGTCAGAGTTAGATGCAAACTCACTCAAATATATGAGAAATGTTGAAATTCGACTTCAAATTAGGAAGATAGACTTTGAAATTTTTCAATCCACACAAAGTGACAATCGACCTCAATGGGCTTCAATGGATGTTAATCAACGATATCTGACAAACATAGATGCGAACTCACTCAAATATATGAGAAATGTTGAAATTCGACTTCAAATTAGGAAGATAGACTTTGAAAATTTTCAATCCACACAAAGTGACAATCGACCTCAATGGGCTTCAATGGATGTTAATCAACGATATCTGACAAACTTAGATGCGAACTCACTCAAATATATGAGAAATGTTGGAATTCGACTTCAAATTAGGAAGATAGACTTTGAAATTTTTCAATCCACACAGTGACAATCAACCTCAATAGGCTTCGATGGATGTTAATCGGCGATATCTGGCAATGTTAGATGCAAACTTACTCAAATATATAAGAAATGTTGAAATCCGACTTCAAATTAGGAAGTTAGACTTTGAAATTTTCCAATCCACACAAAGTGACAATCAACCTCAATAGGCTTCAATGGATGTTAATCGGCGATATCTGACAATGTTAGATGCAAACTTACTCAAATATATAAGAAATGTCGAAATTCGATTTCAAATTAGGGAGATAGACTTCTTAAATTTTCAATCAACACAAAGTGACAATCGACCTTAATGGGCTACAGTGGATGTTAATCAACGATATCTGACAAAGTTATATGCAAACTCACTCGAATATATGAGAAATGTTGAAATTCGACTTCTAATTAGGAAGATAGACTTTGAAAATTTTCAATCCACACAAAGTGACAAACGACCTCAATGGGCTTCAATGGATGTTAATCGACGATATCTGACAAAGTTAGATCCAAACTTACTCAAGTATATAAGAAATGTCGAAATTCGACTCCAAATTAGGAAGTTAGACTTTGCAAATTTTCAATCAACACGAAGTGACAATCCACCTCAATGGGCTTCAATGGATGTTAATCAACGATATCTGTCAGAGTTAGATGCAAACTCACTCAAATATATGAGAAATGTTGAAATTCGACTTCAAATTAGGAAGATAGACTTTGAAAATTTCCAATCCACACAAAGTGACAATCGACCTCAATAGGCTTCAATGGATGTTAATCAGCAATATCTGACAATGTTGGATGCAAACTTACTAAAATGTATAAGAAATGTCGAAATTCGATTTCAAATTAGGAAGATAGACTTTGAAAATTTTCAATCCACACAAAGTGACAATCGACCTCAATGGGCTTCAATGGATGTTAATGGACGATATCTGACAAAGTTAGGTACAAACTCACTCAAATATATGAGAAATGTTGAAATTCGACTTCAAATTAGGAAGATAGACTTTGAAAATTTTCAATCCACACAAAGTGACAATCGACCTCAATGGGCTTCAATGGATGTTAATCAACGATATCTGATAATGTTAGATGCAAACTTACTCAAATATATGAGAAATGTTGAAAATTGTTTTCAAATTAGGAAGATAGACTTTGAAAATTTTCAATCCACACAGTGACAATCAACCTCAATAGGCTTCAATGGATGTTAGTCGGCGATATCTGGCAATGTTAGATGCAAACTTACTCAAATATATAAGGAATGTTGAAATTCGACTTCAAATTAGGAAGATAGACTTTGAAATTTTCCAATCCACACAAAGTGACAATCGACCTCAATAGGCTTCAATGGATGTTAATCAGCAATATCTGACAATGTTAGATGCAAACTTACTCAAATGTATAAGAAATGTCGAAATTCGATTTCAAATTAGGAAGATAGACTTTGAAAAGTTTCAATCCACACAAAGTGACAATCGACCTCAATGGGCTTCAATGGATGTTAATCGACGATATCTGATAAAGTTAGATCCAAACTTACTCAAGTATATAAGAAATGTCGAAATTCGACTCCAAATTAGGAAGTTAGACTTTGCAAATTTTCAATCAACACGAAGTGACAATCCACCTCAATGGGCTTCAATGGATGTTAATCAACGATATCTGTCAGAGTTAGATGCAAACTCACTCAAATATATGAGAAATGTTGAAATTCGACTTCAAATTAGGAAGATAGACTTTGAAATTTTTCAATCCACACAAAGTGACAATCGACCTCAATGGGCTTCAATGGATGTTAATCAACGATATCTGACAAACATAGATGCGAACTCACTCAAATATATGAGAAATGTTGAAATTCGACTTCAAATTAGGAAGATAGACTTTGAAAATTTTCAATCCACACAAAGTGACAATCGACCTCAATGGGCTTCAATGGATGTTAATCAACGATATCTGACAAACTTAGATGCGAACTCACTCAAATATATGAGAAATGTTGGAATTCGACTTCAAATTAGGAAGATAGACTTTGAAATTTTTCAATCCACACAGTGACAATCAACCTCAATAGGCTTCGATGGATGTTAATCGGCGATATCTGGCAATGTTAGATGCAAACTTACTCAAATATATAAGAAATGTTGAAATCCGACTTCAAATTAGGAAGTTAGACTTTGAAATTTTCCAATCCACACAAAGTGACAATCAACCTCAATAGGCTTCAATGGATGTTAATCGGCGATATCTGACAATGTTAGATGCAAACTTACTCAAATATATAAGAAATGTCGAAATTCGATTTCAAATTAGGGAGATAGACTTCTTAAATTTTCAATCAACACAAAGTGACAATCGACCTTAATGGGCTACAGTGGATGTTAATCAACGATATCTGACAAAGTTAGATTCAAACTCACTCAAATATATGAGAAATGTTGGAATTCGACTTCAAATTAGGAAGAAAGACTTTGAAAATTTCCAATCCACACAAAGTGACAATCGACCTCAATAGGCTTCAATGGATGTTAATCAGCAATATCTGACAATGTTAGATGCAAACTTACTCAAATGTATAAGAAATGTCGAAATTCGATTTCAAATTAGGGAGATAGACTTTGAAAAGTTTCAATCCACACAAAGTGACAATCGACCTCAATGGGCTTCAATGGATGTTAATCGACGATATCTGACGAAGTTAGATACAAACTCACTCAAATGTATGAGAAATATTGGAATTCGACTTCAAATTAGGAAGATAGACTTTGAAAACTTTCAATCCACACAAAGTGACAATCGACCTCAATAGGCTTCAATGGATGTTAATCGGCGATATCTGACAATGTTAGATGCAAACTTACTCAAATGTATTAAAAATGTCGAAATTCGATTTCAAATTAGGAAGATAGACTTTGAAAATTTTTAATCCACACAAAGTGACAATAGACCTCAATGGGCTTCAATGAATGTTAGTCGGCGATATCTGACAAAGTTAGATTCAAACTCCTTCAAATATATGAGGAATGTTGAAATTCGACTTCAAATTAGGAAGATAGACTTTGCAAATTTTCAATCAACACGAAGTGACAATCCACCTCAATGGGCTTCAATGGATGTTAATCAACGATATCTGACAAAGTTATATGCAAACTCACTCGAATATATGAGAAATGTTGAAATTCGACTTCTAATTAGGAAGATAGACTTTGAAAATTTTCAATCCACACAAAGTGACAAACGACCTCAATGGGCTTCAATGGATGTTAATCGACGATATCTGACAAAGTTAGATCCAAACTTACTCAAGTATATAAGAAATGTCGAAATTCGACTCCAAATTAGGAAGTTAGACTTTGCAAATTTTCAATCAACACGAAGTGACAATCCACCTCAATGGGCTTCAATGGATGTTAATCAACGATATCTGTCAGAGTTAGATGCAAACTCACTCAAATATATGAGAAATGTTGAAATTCGACTTCAAATTAGGAAGATAGACTTTGAAAATTTCCAATCCACACAAAGTGACAATCGACCTCAATAGGCTTCAATGGATGTTAATCAGCAATATCTGACAATGTTGGATGCAAACTTACTAAAATGTATAAGAAATGTCGAAATTCGATTTCAAATTAGGAAGATAGACTTTGAAAATTTTCAATCCACACAAAGTGACAATCGACCTCAATGGGCTTCAATGGATGTTAATGGACGATATCTGACAAAGTTAGGTACAAACTCACTCAAATATATGAGAAATGTTGAAATTCGACTTCAAATTAGGAAGATAGACTTTGAAAATTTTCAATCCACACAAAGTGACAATCGACCTCAATGGGCTTCAATGGATGTTAATCAACGATATCTGATAATGTTAGATGCAAACTTACTCAAATATATGAGAAATGTTGAAAATTGTTTTCAAATTAGGAAGATAGACTTTGAAAATTTTCAATCCACACAGTGACAATCAACCTCAATAGGCTTCAATGGATGTTAGTCGGCGATATCTGGCAATGTTAGATGCAAACTTACTCAAATATATAAGGAATGTTGAAATTCGACTTCAAATTAGGAAGATAGACTTTGAAATTTTCCAATCCACACAAAGTGACAATCGACCTCAATAGGCTTCAATGGATGTTAATCAGCAATATCTGACAATGTTAGATGCAAACTTACTCAAATGTATAAGAAATGTCGAAATTCGATTTCAAATTAGGAAGATAGACTTTGAAAAGTTTCAATCCACACAAAGTGACAATCGACCTCAATGGGCTTCAATGGATGTTAATCGACGATATCTGACAAAGTTAGATACAAACTCACTGAAATATATAAGAAATGTTGAAATTCGACTTCAAATTAGGAAGATAGACTTTGAAATTTTTCAATCCACACAAAGTGATAATCAACCTCAATAGGCTTCAATGGATGTTAATCGACGATATCTGACAAAGTTAGATACAAACTCACTCAAATGTATGAGAAATGTTGGAATTCGACTTCAAATTAGGAAGATAGACTTTGAAAACTTTCAATCCACACAAAGTGACAATCGACCTCAATGGGCTTCAGTGGATGTTAATCGACGATATCTGTCAAAGTTAGATGCAAACTCACTCAAATATATGAGAAATGTTGGAATTCGACCTCAAATTAGGAAGAAAGACTTTGAAAATTTTCAATCCACACAAAGTGACAATCGACCTCAATAGGCTTCAATGGATGTTAATCGGCGATATCTGACAATGTTAGATGCAAACTTACTCAAATGTATAAGAAATGTCGAAATTCGACTTCAAATTAGGAAGATAGACTTTGAAAATTTTCAATCCACACAAAGTGACAATCGACCTCAATGGGCTTCAATGGATGTTAATCGACGATATCTGACAAAGTTAGATACAAACTCACTCAAATGTATGAGAAATGTCGGAATTCGACTTCCAATTAGGAAGAAAGACTTTGAAAATTTTCAATACACACAAAGTGACAATCGACCTCAATAGGCTTCAATGGATGTTAATCAACGATATCTGACAAAGTTAGATGCCAACTCACTCAAATATATGAGAAATGTTGAAATTCGTTTTCAAATTAGGAAGATAGACTTTGAAAATTTTCAATCCACACAAAGTGACAATCGACCTGAATGGGCTTCAGTTGATGTTAATCGACGATATCTGACAAAGTTAGATACAAACTCACTCAAATATATAAGAAATGTTGAACTTCGACTTCAAATTAGGAAGATAGACTTTGAAAAGTTTCAATCCACACAAAGTGACAATCGACCTCAATGGGCTTCAATGGATGTTAATCGACGATATCTGACAAAGTTAGATACAAACTCACTCAAATATATAAGAAATGTTGAAATTCGACTTCAAATTAGGAAGATAGACTTTGAAATTTTTCAATCCACACAAAGTGACAATCAACCTCAATAGGCTTCAATGGATGTTAATCGACGATATCTGACAAAGTTAGATACAAACTCACTCAAATGTATGAGAAATGTTGGAATTCGACTTCAAATTAGGAAGAAAGACTTTGAAAATTTTCAATACACACAAAGTGACAATCGACCTCAATAGGCTTCAATGGATGTTAATCAACGATATCTGACAAAGTTAGATGCCAACTCACTCAAATATATGAGAAATGTTGAAATTCGACTTCAAATTAGGAAGATAGACTTTGAAAATTTTCAATCCACACAAAGTGACAATCGACCTCAATGAGCTTCAATGGATGTTAATCAACGATATCTGACAAACTTAGATGCAAACTCACTCAAATATATGAGAAATGTTGGAATTCGACTTCAAATTAGGAAGATAGACTTTGAAACTTTTCATTCCACACTAAGTGACAATCGACCTCAAAGGGCTTCAATGGATGATAATCAACGATATCTGACAAAGTTAGATGCAAACTCACTCGAATATATGAGAAATGTTGAAAATCGACTTCAAATTAGGAAGATAGACTTTGAAAATTTTCAATCCACACAAAGTGACAATCGACCTCAATAGGCTTCAATGGATGTTAATCGGCGATATCTGACAATGTTAGATGCAAACTTACTCAAATATATAAGAAATGTCGAAATTCGATTCCAAATTAGGAAGTTAGACTTTGCAAATTTTCAATCAACACGAAGTGACAATCCACCTCAATGGGCTTCAATGGATGTTAATCAACGATATCTGTCAAAGTTAGATGCAAACTCACTCCAATATGTGAGAAATGTTTGAATTCGACTTCAAATTAGGAAGAAAGACTTTGAAATTTTTCAATCCACACAAAGTGACAATCAACCTCAATAGGCTTCAATGGATGTTAATCGTCGATATCTGACAATGCTAGATGCAAACTTACTCAAATATATAAGAAATGTCGAAATTCGATTCCAAATTAGGAAGTTAGACTTTGCAAATTTTCAATCAACACGAAGTGACAATCCACCTCAATGGGCTTCAATGGATGTTAATCAACGATATCTGTCAAAGTTAGATGCAAACTCACTCCAATATATGAGAAATGTTTGAATTCGACTTCAAATTAGGAAGAAAGACTTTGAAATTTTTCAATCCACACAAAGTGACAATCAACCTCAATAGGCTTCAATGAATGTTAATCGGCGATATCTGACAATGCTAGATGCAAACTTACTCAAATATATAAGAAATGTCGAAATTCGATTTCAAATTAGGGAGATAGACTTCGAAAATTTTCAATCAACACAAAGAGACAATCGATCTTAATGGGCTTCAGTGGATGTTAATCAACGATATCTGACAAAGTTAGATTCAAACTCACTCAAATATATAAGAAATGTCGAAATTCGACTTCAAATTAGGAAGATAGACTTGGAAAATTTTCAATCCACACAAAGTGACAATCAACACCAATAGGCTTCAATGGATGTTAATCGGCGATATCTGACAATGTTAGATGCAAACTTACTCAAATATATAAGAAATGTCGAAATTCGATTTCAAATTAGGAAGATAGACTTTGAAAATTTTCAATCCACACAAAGTGACAATCGACCTCAATGGGCTTCAATAGATGATAATCAACGATATCTGACAAAGTTAGATGCCAACTCCCTCAAATATATGAGAAATGTTGAAATTCGTTTTCAAATTAGGAAGATAGACTTTGAAAATTTTCAATCCACACAAAGTGACAATCGACCTCAAAGGGCTTCAATGGATGTTAATCGGCGATATCTGACAAAGTTAGATGCAAACTCACTCGAATATATGAGAAATGTTGAAATTCGACTTCAAATTAGGAAGATAGACTTTGAAAATTTTCAATCCACACAAAGTGACAATCGACCTCAATGGGCTTCAATGGATGTTAATCAACGATATCTGACAAACTTAGATGCAAACTCACTCAAATATATGAGAAATGTTGGAATTCGACTTCAAATTAGGAAGATAGACTTTGAAATTTTTCAATCCACACAAAGTGACAATCGACCTCAAAGGGCTTCAATGGATGTTAATCGGCGATATCTGACAAAGTTAGATGCAAACTCACTCGAATATATGAGAAATGTTGAAATTCGACTCCAAATTAGGAAGATAGACTTTGAAATTTTTCAATCCACACAAAGTGACAATCGACCTCAATGGGCTTCAATGGATGTTAATCAACGATATCTGATAATGTTAGATGCAAACTTACTCAAATATATGAGAAATGTTGAAAATTGTTTTCAAATTAGGAAGATAGACTTTGAAAATTTTCAATCCACACAGTGACAATCAACCTCAATAGGCTTCAATGGATGTTAGTCGGCGATATCTGGCAATGTTAGATGCAAACTTACTCAAATATATAAGGAATGTTGAAATTCGACTTCAAATTAGGAAGATAGACTTTGAAATTTTCCAATCCACACAAAGTGACAATCGACCTCAATAGGCTTCAATGGATGTTAATCAGCAATATCTGACAATGTTAGATGCAAACTTACTCAAATGTATAAGAAATGTCGAAATTCGATTTCAAATTAGGAAGATAGACTTTGAAAAGTTTCAATCCACACAAAGTGACAATCGACCTCAATGGGCTTCAATGGATGTTAATCGACGATATCTGACAAAGTTAGATACAAACTCACTGAAATATATAAGAAATGTTGAAATTCGACTTCAAATTAGGAAGATAGACTTTGAAATTTTTCAATCCACACAAAGTGATAATCAACCTCAATAGGCTTCAATGGATGTTAATCGACGATATCTGACAAAGTTAGATACAAACTCACTCAAATGTATGAGAAATGTTGGAATTCGACTTCAAATTAGGAAGATAGACTTTGAAAACTTTCAATCCACACAAAGTGACAATCGACCTCAATGGGCTTCAGTGGATGTTAATCGACGATATCTGTCAAAGTTAGATGCAAACTCACTCAAATATATGAGAAATGTTGGAATTCGACCTCAAATTAGGAAGAAAGACTTTGAAAATTTTCAATCCACACAAAGTGACAATCGACCTCAATAGGCTTCAATGGATGTTAATCGGCGATATCTGACAATGTTAGATGCAAACTTACTCAAATGTATAAGAAATGTCGAAATTCGACTTCAAATTAGGAAGATAGACTTTGAAAATTTTCAATCCACACAAAGTGACAATCGACCTCAATGGGCTTCAATGGATGTTAATCGACGATATCTGACAATGCTAGATGCAAACTTACTCAAATATATAAGAAATGTCGAAATTCGATTTCAAATTAGGGAGATAGACTTCGAAAATTTTCAATCAACACAAAGAGACAATCGATCTTAATGGGCTTCAGTGGATGTTAATCAACGATATCTGACAAAGTTAGATTCAAACTCACTCAAATATATAAGAAATGTCGAAATTCGACTTCAAATTAGGAAGATAGACTTGGAAAATTTTCAATCCACACAAAGTGACAATCAACCCCAATAGGCTTCAATGGATGTTAATCGGCGATATCTGACAATGTTAGATGCAAACTTACTCAAATATATAAGAAATGTCGAAATTCGATTTCAAATTAGGAAGATAGACTTTGAAAATTTTCAATCCACACAAAGTGACAATCGACCTCAATGGGCTTCAATAGATGATAATCAACGATATCTGACAAAGTTAGATGCAAACTCACTCGAATATATGAGAAATGTTGAAATTCGACTTCAAATTAGGAAGATAGACTTTGAAATTTTTCAATCCACACAAAGTGACAATCGACCTCAATGGGCTTCAATGGATGTTAATCAACGATATCTGATAATGTTAGATGCAAACTTACTCAAATATATGAGAAATGTTGAAAATTGTTTTCAAATTAGGAAGATAGACTTTGAAAATTTTCAATCCACACAGTGACAATCAACCTCAATAGGCTTCAATGGATGTTAGTCGGCGATATCTGGCAATGTTAGATGCAAACTTACTCAAATATATAAGGAATGTTGAAATTCGACTTCAAATTAGGAAGATAGACTTTGAAATTTTCCAATCCACACAAAGTGACAATCGACCTCAATAGGCTTCAATGGATGTTAATCAGCAATATCTGACAATGTTAGATGCAAACTTACTCAAATGTATAAGAAATGTCGAAATTCGATTTCAAATTAGGAAGATAGACTTTGAAAAGTTTCAATCCACACAAAGTGACAATCGACCTCAATGGGCTTCAATGGATGTTAATCGACGATATCTGACAAAGTTAGATACAAACTCACTGAAATATATAAGAAATGTTGAAATTCGACTTCAAATTAGGAAGATAGACTTGAAATTTTTCAATCCACACAAAGTGATAATCAACCTCAATAGGCTTCAATGGATGTTAATCGACGATATCTGACAAAGTTAGATACAAACTCACTCAAATGTATGAGAAATGTTGGAATTCGACTTCAAATTAGGAAGATAGACTTTGAAAACTTTCAATCCACACAAAGTGACAATCGACCTCAATGGGCTTCAGTGGATGTTAATCGACGATATCTGTCAAAGTTAGATGCAAACTCACTCAAATATATGAGAAATGTTGGAATTCGACCTCAAATTAGGAAGAAAGACTTTGAAAATTTTCAATCCACACAAAGTGACAATCGACCTCAATAGGCTTCAATGGATGTTAATCGGCGATATCTGACAATGTTAGATGCAAACTTACTCAAATGTATAAGAAATGTCGAAATTCGACTTCAAATTAGGAAGATAGACTTTGAAAATTTTCAATCCACACAAAGTGACAATCGACCTCAATGGGCTTCAATGGATGTTAATCGACGATATCTGACAATGCTAGATGCAAACTTACTCAAATATATAAGAAATGTCGAAATTCGATTTCAAATTAGGGAGATAGACTTCGAAAATTTTCAATCAACACAAAGAGACAATCGATCTTAATGGGCTTCAGTGGATGTTAATCAACGATATCTGACAAAGTTAGATTCAAACTCACTCAAATATATAAGAAATGTCGAAATTCGACTTCAAATTAGGAAGATAGACTTGGAAAATTTTCAATCCACACAAAGTGACAATCAACCCCAATAGGCTTCAATGGATGTTAATCGGCGATATCTGACAATGTTAGATGCAAACTTACTCAAATATATAAGAAATGTCGAAATTCGATTTCAAATTAGGAAGATAGACTTTGAAAATTTTCAATCCACACAAAGTGACAATCGACCTCAATGGGCTTCAATAGATGATAATCAACGATATCTGACAAAGTTAGATGCAAACTCACTCGAATATATGAGAAATGTTGAAATTCGACTTCAAATTAGGAAGATAGACTTTGAAATTTTTCAATCCACACAAAGTGACAATCGACCTCAATGGGCTTCAATGGATGTTAATCAACGATATCTGATAATGTTAGATGCAAACTTACTCAAATATATGAGAAATGTTGAAAATTGTTTTCAAATTAGGAAGATAGACTTTGAAAATTTTCAATCCACACAGTGACAATCAACCTCAATAGGCTTCAATGGATGTTAGTCGGCGATATCTGGCAATGTTAGATGCAAACTTACTCAAATATATAAGGAATGTTGAAATTCGACTTCAAATTAGGAAGATAGACTTTGAAATTTTCCAATCCACACAAAGTGACAATCGACCTCAATAGGCTTCAATGGATGTTAATCAGCAATATCTGACAATGTTAGATGCAAACTTACTCAAATGTATAAGAAATGTCGAAATTCGATTTCAAATTAGGAAGATAGACTTTGAAAAGTTTCAATCCACACAAAGTGACAATCGACCTCAATGGGCTTCAATGGATGTTAATCGACGATATCTGACAAAGTTAGATACAAACTCACTGAAATATATAAGAAATGTTGAAATTCGACTTCAAATTAGGAAGATAGACTTGAAATTTTTCAATCCACACAAAGTGATAATCAACCTCAATAGGCTTCAATGGATGTTAATCGACGATATCTGACAAAGTTAGATACAAACTCACTCAAATGTATGAGAAATGTTGGAATTCGACTTCAAATTAGGAAGATAGACTTTGAAAACTTTCAATCCACACAAAGTGACAATCGACCTCAATGGGCTTCAGTGGATGTTAATCGACGATATCTGTCAAAGTTAGATGCAAACTCACTCAAATATATGAGAAATGTTGGAATTCGACCTCAAATTAGGAAGAAAGACTTTGAAAATTTTCAATCCACACAAAGTGACAATCGACCTCAATAGGCTTCAATGGATGTTAATCGGCGATATCTGACAATGTTAGATGCAAACTTACTCAAATGTATAAGAAATGTCGAAATTCGACTTCAAATTAGGAAGATAGACTTTGAAAATTTTCAATCCACACAAAGTGACAATCGACCTCAATGGGCTTCAATGGATGTTAATCGACGATATCTGACAAAGTTAGATACAAACTCACTCAAATGTATGAGAAATGTCGGAATTCGACTTCCAATTAGGAAGAAAGACTTTGAAAATTTTCAATACACACAAAGTGACAATCGACCTCAATAGGCTTCAATGGATGTTAATCAACGATATCTGAGAAAGTTAGATGCCAACTCACTCAAATATATGAGAAATGTTGAAATTCGTTTTCAAATTAGGAAGATAGACTTTGAAAATTTTCAATCCACACAAAGTGACAATCGACCTGAATGGGCTTCAGTTGATGTTAATCGACGATATCTGACAAAGTTAGATACAAACTCACTCAAATATATAAGAAATGTTGAACTTCGACTTCAAATTAGGAAGATAGACTTTGAAAAGTTTCAATCCACACAAAGTGACAATCGACCTCAATGGGCTTCAATGGATGTTAATCGACGATATCTGACAAAGTTAGATACAAACTCACTCAAATATATAAGAAATGTTGAAATTCGACTTCAAATTAGGAAGATAGACTTTGAAATTTTTCAATCCACACAAAGTGACAATCAACCTCAATAGGCTTCAATGGATGTTAATCGACGATATCTGACAAAGTTAGATACAAACTCACTCAAATGTATGAGAAATGTTGGAATTCGACTTCAAATTAGGAAGAAAGACTTTGAAAATTTTCAATACACACAAAGTGACAATCGACCTCAATAGGCTTCAATGGATGTTAATCAACGATATCTGACAAAGTTAGATGCCAACTCACTCAAATATATGAGAAATGTTGAAATTCGACTTCAAATTAGGAAGATAGACTTTGAAAATTTTCAATCCACACAAAGTGACAATCGACCTCAATGGGCTTCAATGGATGTTAATCAACGATATCTGACAAACTTAGATGCAAACTCACTCAAATATATGAGAAATGTTGGAATTCGACTTCAAATTAGGAAGATAGACTTTGAAACTTTTCATTCCACACAAAGTGACAATCGACCTCAAAGGGCTTCAATGGATGATAATCAACGATATCTGACAAAGTTAGATGCAAACTCACTCGAATATATGAGAAATGTTGAAAATCGACTTCAAATTAGGAAGATAGACTTTGAAAATTTTCAATCCACACAAAGTGACAATCGACCTCAATAGGCTTCAATGGATGTTAATCGGCGATATCTGACAATGTTAGATGCAAACTTACTCAAATATATAAGAAATGTCGAAATTCGATTCCAAATTAGGAAGTTAGACTTTGCAAATTTTCAATCAACACGAAGTGACAATCCACCTCAATGGGCTTCAATGGATGTTAATCAACGATATCTGTCAAAGTTAGATGCAAACTCACTCCAATATGTGAGAAATGTTTGAATTCGACTTCAAATTAGGAAGAAAGACTTTGAAATTTTTCAATCCACACAAAGTGACAATCAACCTCAATAGGCTCCAATGGATGTTAATCGTCGATATCTGACAATGCTAGATGCAAACTTACTCAAATATATAAGAAATGTCGAAATTCGATTCCAAATTAGGAAGTTAGACTTTGCAAATTTTCAATCAACACGAAGTGACAATCCACCTCAATGGGCTTCAATGGATGTTAATCAACGATATCTGTCAAAGTTAGATGCAAACTCACTCCAATATATGAGAAATGTTTGAATTCGACTTCAAATTAGGAAGAAAGACTTTGAAATTTTTCAATCCACACAAAGTGACAATCAACCTCAATAGGCTTCAATGAATGTTAATCGGCGATATCTGACAATGCTAGATGCAAACTTACTCAAATATATAAGAAATGTCGAAATTCGATTTCAAATTAGGGAGATAGACTTCGAAAATTTTCAATCAACACAAAGAGACAATCGATCTTAATGGGCTTCAGTGGATGTTAATCAACGATATCTGACAAAGTTAGATTCAAACTCACTCAAATATATAAGAAATGTCGAAATTCGACTTCAAATTAGGAAGATAGACTTGGAAAATTTTCAATCCACACAAAGTGACAATCAACCCCAATAGGCTTCAATGGATGTTAATCGGCGATATCTGACAATGTTAGATGCAAACTTACTCAAATATATAAGAAATGTCGAAATTCGATTTCAAATTAGGAAGATAGACTTTGAAAATTTTCAATCCACACAAAGTGACAATCGACCTCAATGGGCTTCAATAGATGATAATCAACGATATCTGACAAAGTTAGATGCCAACTCCCTCAAATATATGAGAAATGTTGAAATTCGTTTTCAAATTAGGAAGATAGACTTTGAAAATTTTCAATCCACACAAAGTGACAATCGACCTCAAAGGGCTTCAATGGATGTTAATCGGCGATATCTGACAAAGTTAGATGCAAACTCACTCGAATATATGAGAAATGTTGAAATTCGACTTCAAATTAGGAAGATAGACTTTGAAAATTTTCAATCCACACAAAGTGACAATCGACCTCAATGGGCTTCAATGGATGTTAATCAACGATATCTGACAAACTTAGATGCAAACTCACTCAAATATATGAGAAATGTTGGAATTCGACTTCAAATTAGGAAGATAGACTTTGAAATTTTTCAATCCACACAAAGTGACAATCGATCTCAAAGGACTTCAATGGATGTTAATCGGTGATATCTGACAAAGTTAGATGCCAACTCACTCAAATATATGAGAAATGTTGAAATTCGTTTTCAAATTAGGAAGATAGACTTTGAAAATTTTCAATCCACACAAAGTGACAATCGACCTGAATGGGCTTCAGTGGATGTTAATCGGCGATATCTGACAATGCTAGAAACAAACTTACTCAAATATATAAGAAATGTCGAAATTCGATTTCAAATTAGGGAGATAGACTTCGAAAATTTTCAATCCACACAAAGTGACAATCGACCTGAATGGGCTTCAGTGGATGTTAATCGGCGATATCTGACAATGCTAGAAACAAACTCACTCAAATATATAAGAAATGTCGAAATTCGACTTCAAATTAGGAAGATAGACTTGGAAAATTTTCAATCCACACAAAGTGACAATCAACCTCAATAGGCTTCAATGGATGTTAATCGGCAATATCTGACAATGTTAGATGCAAACTTACTCAAATATATAAGAAATGTCGAAATTCGATTTCAAATTAGGAAGATAGACTGAAAATTTTCAATCCACACAAAGTGACAATCGACCTCAATGGGCTTCAATAGATGATAATCAACGATATCTGACAAAGTTAAATGCCAACTCACTCAATTATATGAGAAATGTTGGAATTCGTTTTCAAATTAGGAAGATAGACTTTGAAAATTTTCAATCCACACAAAGTGACAATCGACCTCAAAGGGCTTCAATGGATGTTAATCGGCGATATCTGACAAACTTAGATGCAAACTCACTCGAACATATGAGGAATGTTGAAAATCGACTTCAAATTAGGAAGATAGACTTTGAAAATTTTCAATCCACACAAAGTGACAATCGACCTCAATAGGCTTCAATGGATGTTAATCGGCGATATCTGACAATGTTAGATGCAAACTTACTCAAATATATAAGAAATGTCGAAATTCGATTCCAAATTAGGAAGTTAGACTTTGCAAATTTTCAATCAACACGAAGTGACAATCCACCTCAATGGGCTTCAATGGATGTTAATCAACGATATCTGTCAAAGTTAGATGCAAACTCACTCCAATATATGAGAAATGTTTGAATTCGACTTCAAATTAGGAAGAAAGACTTTGAAAATTTTCAATCCACACAAAGTGACAATCGACCTCAATAGGCTTCAATGGATGTTAATCAGCAATATCTGACAATGTTAGATGCAAACTTACTCAAATGTATCAGAAATGTCGAAATTCGATTTCAAATTAGGAAGATATACTTTGAAAATTTTCAATCCAAACAAAGTGACAATAGACCTCAATGGGCTTCAATGAATGTTAGTCGGCGATATCTGACAAAGTTAGATTCAAACTCACTCCAATATATGAGAAATGTTGAAATTCGACTTCAAATTAGGAAGATAGACTTTGAAAATTTTCAATCCAAACAAAGTGACAATAGACCTCAATGGGCTTCAATGAATGTTAGTCGGCGATATCTGACAAAGTTAGATTCAAACTCACTCAAATATATGAGAAATGTTGAAATTCGACTTCAAATTAGGAAGATAGACTTTGCAAATTTTCAATCAACACGAAGTGACAATCCACCTCAATGGGCTTCAATGGATGTTAATCAACGATATCTGACAAAGTTAGATGGAAACTCACTCAAATATATGAGAAATGTTGGAATTCGACTTCAAATTAGGAAGAAAGACTTTGAAAATTTCCAATCCACACAAAGTGACAATCGACCTCAATAGGCTTCAATGGATGTTAATCAGCAATATCTGACAATGTTAGATGCAAACTTACTCAAATGTATAAGAAATGTCGAAATTCGATTTCAAATTAGGAAGATAGACTTTGAAAAGTTTCAATCCACACAAAGTGACAATCGACCTCAATGGGCTTCAATGGATGTTAATCGACGATATCTGACAAAGTTAGATACAAACTCACTCAAATGTATGAGAAATGTTGGAATTCGACTTCAAATTAGGAAGAAAGACTTTGAAAATTTCCAATCCACACAAAGTGACAATCGACCTCAATAGGCTTCAATGGATGTTAATCAGCAATATCTGACAATGTTAGATGCAAACTTACTCAAATTTATAAGAAATGTCGAAATTCGATTTCAAATTAGGAAGATAGACTTTGAAATTTTTCAATCCACACAAAGTGACAATCAACCTCAATAGGCTTCAATGGATGTTAATCGGCGATATCTGACAATGTTAGATGCAAACTTACTCAAATATATAAGAAATGTTGAACTTCGACTTCAAATTAGGAAGAAAGACTTTGAAATTTTTCAATCCACACAAAGTGACAATCAACCTCAATAGGCTTCAATGGATGTTAATCGGCGATATCTGACAATGCTAGATGCAAACTTACTCAAATATATAAGAAATGTCGAAATTCGATTTCAAATTAGGGAGATAGACTTCGAAAATTTTCAATCAACACAAAGAGACAATCGATCTTAATGGGCTTCAGTGGATGTTAATCAACGATATCTGACAAAGTTAGATTCAAACTCACTCAAATATATAAGAAATGTCGAAATTCGACTTCAAATTAGGAAGATAGACTTGGAAAATTTTCAATCCACACAAAGTGACAATCGACCTCAATGGGCTTCAATAGATGATAATCAACGATATCTGACAAAGTTAGATGCCAACTCACTCAAATATATGAGAAATGTTGAAATTCGTTTTCAAATTAGTAAGATAGACTTTGAAAATTTTCAATCCACACAAAGTGACAATCGACCTGAATGGGCTTCAGTGGATGTTAATCGACGATATCTGACAAAGTTAGATACAAACTCCCTCAAATATATAAGAAATGTTGAACTTCGACTTCAAATTAGGAAGATAGACTTTGAAAATTTTCAATCAACACAAAGTGACAATCGACCTGAATGGGCTTCAGTGGATGTTAATCGACGATATCTGACAAAGTTAGATACAAACTCACTCAAATATATAAGAAATGTTGAACTTCGACTTCAAATTAGGAAGATAGACTTTGAAAATTTTCAATCCACACAAAGTGACAATCGACCTCAAAGGGCTTCAATGGATGTTAATCGGCGATATCTGACAAAGTTAGATGCAAACTCACTCGAATATATGAGGAATGTTGAAAATCGACTTCAAATTAGGAAGATAGACTTTGAAAATTTTCAATCCACACAAAGTGACAATCGACCTCAATAGGCTTCACTGGATGTTAATCGGCGATATCTGACAATGTTAGATGCAAACTTACTCAAATATATAAGAAATGTCGAAATTCGATTCCAAATTAGGAAGTTAGATTTTGCAAATTTTCAATCAACACGAAGTGACAATCCATATCAATGGGCTTCAATGGATGTTAATCAACGATATCTGTCAAAGTTAGATGCGAACTCACTCCAATATATGAGAAATGTTGGAATTCGACTTCAAATTAGGAAGAAAGACTTTGAAAATTTTCAATCCACACAAAGTGACAATCGACCTCAATAGGCTTCAATGGATGTTAATCAGCAATATCTGACAATGTTAGATGCAAACTTACTCAAATGTATAAGAAATGTCGAAATTCGATTTCAAATTAGGAAGATAGACTTTGAAAAGTTTCAATCCACACAAAGTGACAATCGACCTCAATGGGCTTCAATGGATGTTAATAGACGATATCTGACAAAGTTAGATTCAAACTCACTCAAATGTATGAGAAATGTTGGAATTCGACTTCAAATTAGGAAGATAGACTTGGAAATTTTTCAATCCACACAAAGTGACAATCAACCTCAATAGGCTTCAATGGATGTTAATCGGCGATATCTGACAATGTTAGATGCAAACTTACTCAAATATATAAGAAATGTTGAACTTCGACTTCAAATTAGGAAGATAGACTTTGAAATTTTTCAATCCACACAAAGTGACAATCAACCTCAATAGGCTTCAATGGATGTTAATCGGCGATATCTGACAATGTTAGATGCAAACTTACTCAAATATATAAGAAATGTTGAACTTCGACTTCAAATTAGGAAGAAAGACTTTGAAATTTTTCAATCCACACAAAGTGACAATCAACCTCAATAGGCTTCAATGGATGTTAATCGGCAATATCTGACAATGTTAGATGCAAACTTACTCAAATATATAAGAAATGTCGAAATTCGATTTCAAATTAGGAAGATAGACTGAAAATTTTCAATCCACACAAAGTGACAATCGACCTCAATGGGCTTCAATAGATGATAATCAACGATATCTGACAAAGTTAAATGCCAACTCACTCAATTATATGAGAAATGTTGGAATTCGTTTTCAAATTAGGAAGATAGACTTTGAAAATTTTCAATCCACACAAAGTGACAATCGACCTCAAAGGGCTTCAATGGATGTTAATCGGCGATATCTGACAAACTTAGATGCAAACTCACTCGAACATATGAGGAATGTTGAAAATCGACTTCAAATTAGGAAGATAGACTTTGAAAATTTTCAATCCACACAAAGTGACAATCGACCTCAATAGGCTTCAATGGATGTTAATCGGCGATATCTGACAATGTTAGATGCAAACTTACTCAAATATATAAGAAATGTCGAAATTCGATTCCAAATTAGGAAGTTAGACTTTGCAAATTTTCAATCAACACGAAGTGACAATCCACCTCAATGGGCTTCAATGGATGTTAATCAACGATATCTGTCAAAGTTAGATGCAAACTCACTCCAATATATGAGAAATGTTTGAATTCGACTTCAAATTAGGAAGAAAGACTTTGAAAATTTTCAATCCACACAAAGTGACAATCGACCTCAATAGGCTTCAATGGATGTTAATCAGCAATATCTGACAATGTTAGATGCAAACTTACTCAAATGTATCAGAAATGTCGAAATTCGATTTCAAATTAGGAAGATATACTTTGAAAATTTTCAATCCAAACAAAGTGACAATAGACCTCAATGGGCTTCAATGAATGTTAGTCGGCGATATCTGACAAAGTTAGATTCAAACTCACTCCAATATATGAGAAATGTTGAAATTCGACTTCAAATTAGGAAGATAGACTTTGAAAATTTTCAATCCAAACAAAGTGACAATAGACCTCAATGGGCTTCAATGAATGTTAGTCGGCGATATCTGACAAAGTTAGATTCAAACTCACTCAAATATATGAGAAATGTTGAAATTCGACTTCAAATTAGGAAGATAGACTTTGCAAATTTTCAATCAACACGAAGTGACAATCCACCTCAATGGGCTTCAATGGATGTTAATCAACGATATCTGACAAAGTTAGATGGAAACTCACTCAAATATATGAGAAATGTTGGAATTCGACTTCAAATTAGGAAGAAAGACTTTGAAAATTTCCAATCCACACAAAGTGACAATCGACCTCAATAGGCTTCAATGGATGTTAATCAGCAATATCTGACAATGTTAGATGCAAACTTACTCAAATGTATAAGAAATGTCGAAATTCGATTTCAAATTAGGAAGATAGACTTTGAAAAGTTTCAATCCACACAAAGTGACAATCGACCTCAATGGGCTTCAATGGATGTTAATCGACGATATCTGACAAAGTTAGATACAAACTCACTCAAATGTATGAGAAATGTTGGAATTCGACTTCAAATTAGGAAGAAAGACTTTGAAAATTTCCAATCCACACAAAGTGACAATCGACCTCAATAGGCTTCAATGGATGTTAATCAGCAATATCTGACAATGTTAGATGCAAACTTACTCAAATTTATAAGAAATGTCGAAATTCGATTTCAAATTAGGAAGATAGACTTTGAAATTTTTCAATCCACACAAAGTGACAATCAACCTCAATAGGCTTCAATGGATGTTAATCGGCGATATCTGACAATGTTAGATGCAAACTTACTCAAATATATAAGAAATGTTGAACTTCGACTTCAAATTAGGAAGAAAGACTTTGAAATTTTTCAATCCACACAAAGTGACAATCAACCTCAATAGGCTTCAATGGATGTTAATCGGCGATATCTGACAATGCTAGATGCAAACTTACTCAAATATATAAGAAATGTCGAAATTCGATTTCAAATTAGGGAGATAGACTTCGAAAATTTTCAATCAACACAAAGAGACAATCGATCTTAATGGGCTTCAGTGGATGTTAATCAACGATATCTGACAAAGTTAGATTCAAACTCACTCAAATATATAAGAAATGTCGAAATTCGACTTCAAATTAGGAAGATAGACTTGGAAAATTTTCAATCCACACAAAGTGACAATCGACCTCAATGGGCTTCAATAGATGATAATCAACGATATCTGACAAAGTTAGATGCCAACTCACTCAAATATATGAGAAATGTTGAAATTCGTTTTCAAATTAGTAAGATAGACTTTGAAAATTTTCAATCCACACAAAGTGACAATCGACCTGAATGGGCTTCAGTGGATGTTAATCGACGATATCTGACAAAGTTAGATACAAACTCCCTCAAATATATAAGAAATGTTGAACTTCGACTTCAAATTAGGAAGATAGACTTTGAAAATTTTCAATCAACACAAAGTGACAATCGACCTGAATGGGCTTCAGTGGATGTTAATCGACGATATCTGACAAAGTTAGATACAAACTCACTCAAATATATAAGAAATGTTGAACTTCGACTTCAAATTAGGAAGATAGACTTTGAAAATTTTCAATCCACACAAAGTGACAATCGACCTCAAAGGGCTTCAATGGATGTTAATCGGCGATATCTGACAAAGTTAGATGCAAACTCACTCGAATATATGAGGAATGTTGAAAATCGACTTCAAATTAGGAAGATAGACTTTGAAAATTTTCAATCCACACAAAGTGACAATCGACCTCAATAGGCTTCACTGGATGTTAATCGGCGATATCTGACAATGTTAGATGCAAACTTACTCAAATATATAAGAAATGTCGAAATTCGATTCCAAATTAGGAAGTTAGATTTTGCAAATTTTCAATCAACACGAAGTGACAATCCATATCAATGGGCTTCAATGGATGTTAATCAACGATATCTGTCAAAGTTAGATGCGAACTCACTCCAATATATGAGAAATGTTGGAATTCGACTTCAAATTAGGAAGAAAGACTTTGAAAATTTTCAATCCACACAAAGTGACAATCGACCTCAATAGGCTTCAATGGATGTTAATCAGCAATATCTGACAATGTTAGATGCAAACTTACTCAAATGTATAAGAAATGTCGAAATTCGATTTCAAATTAGGAAGATAGACTTTGAAAAGTTTCAATCCACACAAAGTGACAATCGACCTCAATGGGCTTCAATGGATGTTAATAGACGATATCTGACAAAGTTAGATTCAAACTCACTCAAATGTATGAGAAATGTTGGAATTCGACTTCAAATTAGGAAGATAGACTTGGAAAATTTTCAATCCACACAAAGTGACAATCGACCTCAATGGGCTTCAATAGATGATAATCAACGATATCTGACAAAGTTAGATGCCAACTCACTCAAATATATGAGAAATGTTGAAATTCGTTTTCAAATTAGTAAGATAGACTTTGAAAATTTTCAATCCACACAAAGTGACAATCAACCTGAATGGGCTTCAGTGGATGTTAATCGACGATATCTGACAAAGTTAGATACAAACTCCCTCAAATATATAAGAAATGTTGAACTTCGACTTCAAATTAGGAAGATAGACTTTGAAAATTTTCAATCAACACAAAGTGACAATCGACCTGAATGGGCTTCAGTGGATGTTAATCGACGATATCTGACAAAGTTAGATACAAACTCACTCAAATATATAAGAAATGTTGAACTTCGACTTCAAATTAGGAAGATAGACTTTGAAATTTTTCAATCCACACAAAGTGACAATTAACCTCAATAGGCTTCAATGGATGTTAATCGGCGATATCTGACAATGTTAGATGCAAACTTACTCAAATATATAAGAAATGTTGAACTTCGACTTCAAATTAGGAAGATAGACTTTGAAAATTTTCAATCCACACAAAGTGACAATCGACCTGAATGGGCTTCAGTGGATGTTAATCGACGATATCTGACAAAGTTAGATACAAACTCACTCAAATATATAAGAAATGTTGAACTTCGACTTCAAATTAGGAAGATAGGCTTTGAAAATTTTCAATCCACACAAAGTGACAATCGACCTCAAAGGGCTTCAATGGATGTTAATCGGCGATATCTGACAAACTTAGATGCAAACTCACTCGAATATATGAGGAATGTTGAAAATAGACTTCAAATTAGGAAGATAGACTTTGAAAATTTTCAATCCACACAAAGTGACAATCGACCTCAATAGGCTTCACTGGATGTTAATCGGCGATATCTGACAATGTTAGATGCAAACTTACTCAAATATATAAGAAATGTCGAAATTCGATTCCAAATTAGGAAGTTAGATTTTGCAAATTTTCAATCAACACGAAGTGACAATCCACATCAATGGGCTTCAATGGATGTTAATCAACGATATCTGTCAAAGTTAGATGCAAACTCACTCCAATATATGAGAAATGTTGGAATTCGACTTCAAATTAGGAAGAAAGACTTTGAAAATTTTCAATCCACACAAAGTGACAATCGACCTCAATAGGCTTCAATGGATGTTAATCAGCAATATCTGACAATGTTGGATGCAAACTTACTCAAATGTATAAGAAATGTCGAAATTCGATTTCAAATTAGGAAGATAGACTTTGAAAAGTTTCAATCCACACAAAGTGACAATCGACCTCAATGGGCTTCAATGGATGTTAATCGACGATATCTGACAAAGTTAGATTCAAACTCACTCAAATGTATGAGAAATGTTGGAATTCGACTTCAAATTAGGAAGAAAGACTTTGAAAATTTTCAATACACACAAAGTGACAATCGACCTCAATAGGCTTCAATGGATGTTAATCAACGATATCTGACAAAGTTAGATGCCAACTCACTCAAATATATGAGAAATGTTGGAATTCGACTTCAAATTAGGAAGAGAGACTTTGAAATTTTTCAATCCACACAAAGTGACAATCAACCTCAATAGGCTTCAATGGATGTTAATCGGCGATATCTGACAATGCTAGATGCAAACTTACTCAAATATATAAGAAATGTCGAAATTCGATTTCAAATTAGGGAGATAGACTTCGAAAATTTTCAATCAACACAAAGAGACAATCGATCTTAATGGGCTTCAGTGGATGTTTATCAACGATATCTGACAAAGTTAGATACAAACTCACTCAAATATATAAGAAATGTCGAAATTCGACTTCAAATTAGGAAGATAGACTTGGAAAATTTTCAATCCACACAAAGTGACAATCAACCTCAATAGACTTCAATGGATGTTAATCGGCGATATCTGACAATGTTAGATGCAAACTTACTCAAATATATAAGAAATGTCGAAATTCGATTTCAAATTAGGAAGATAGACTTTGAAAATTTTCAATCCACACAAAGTGACAATCGACCTCAATGGGCTTCAATAGATGATAATCAACGATATCTGACAAAGTTAGATGCCAACTCACTCAAATATATGAGAAATGTTGAAATTCGTTTTCAAATTAGGAAGATAGACTTTGAAAATTTTCAATCCACACAAAGTGACAATCGACCTCAAAGGGCTTCAATGGATGTTAATCGGCGATATCTGACAAAGTTAGATGCAAACTCACTCGAATATATGAGAAATGTTGGAATTCGACTTCAAATTAGGAAGATAGACTTTGAAAATTTTCAATCCACACAAAGTGACAATCGACCTCAATGGGCTTCAATGGATGTTAATCAACGATATCTGACAAACTTAGATGCAAACTCACTCAAATATATGAGAAATGTTGGAATTCGACTTCAAATTAGGAAGATAGACTTTGAAATTTTTCAATCCACACAAAGTGACAATCAACCTCAATAGGCTTCAATGGATGTTAATCGGCGATATCTGACAATGTTAGATGCAAACTTACTCAAATATATAAGAAATGTTGAACTTCGACTTCAAATTAGGAAGAAAGACTTTGAAATTTTTCAATCCTCACAAAGTGACAATCAACCTCAATAGGCTTCAATGGATGTTAATCGGCGATATCTGACAATGCTAGATGCAAACTTACTCAAATATATAAGAAATGTCGAAATTCGATTTCAAATTAGGGAGATAGACTTCGAAAATTTTCAATCAACACAAAGAGACAATCGATCTTAATGGGCTTCAGTGGATGTGAATCAACGATATCTGACAAAGTTAGATTCAAACTCACTCAAATATATAAGAAATGTCGAAATTCGACTTCAAATTAGGAAGAGAGACTTGGAAAATTTTCAATCCACACAAAGTGACAATCAACCTCCATAGGCTTCAATAGATGTTATTCGGCGATATCTGACAATGTTAGATGCAAACTTACTCAAATATATAAGAAATGTCGAAATTCGATTTCAAATTAGGAAGATAGACTTTGAAAATTTTCAATCCACACAAAGTGACAATCGACCTCAATGGGCTTCAATAGATGATAATCAACGATATCTGACAAAGTTAGATGCCAACTCACTGAAATATATGAGAAATGTTGAAATTCGTTATCAAATTAGGAAGATAGACTTTGAAAATTTTCAATCCACACAAAGTGGCAATCGACCTGAATGGGCTTCAGTGGATGTTAATCGACGATATCTGACAAAGTTAGATACAAACTCACTCAAATATATAAGAAATGTTGAACTTCGACTTCAAATTAGGAAGATAGACTTTGAGAATTTTCAATCCACACAAAGTGACAATCGACCTCAAAGGGCTTCAATGGATGTTAATCGGCGATATCTGACAAACTTAGATGCAAACTCACTCGAATATATGAGGAATGTTGAAAATCGACTTCAAATTAGGAAGATAGACTTTGATAATTTTCAATCCACACAAAGTGACAATCGACCTCAATAGGCTTCAATGGATGTTAATCGGCGATATCTGACAATGTTAGATGCAAACTTACTCAAATGTATAAGAAATGTCGAAATTCGATTCCAAATTAGGAAGTTAGACTTTGCAAATTTTCAATCAACACGAAGTGACAATCCACCTCAATGGGCTTCAATGGATGTTAATCAACGATATCTGTCAAAGTTAGATGCAAACTCACTCCAATATATGAGAAATGTTGGAATTCGACTTCAAATTAGGAAGAAAGACTTTGAAAATTTTCAATCCACACAAAGTGACAATCGACCTCAATAGGCTTCAATGGATGTTAATCAGCAATATCTGACAATGTTAGATGCAAACTTACTCAAATGTATAAGAAATGTCGAAATTCGATTTCAAATTAGGAAGATAGACTTTGAAAATTTTCAATCCAAACAAAGTGACAATAGACCTCAATGGGCTTCAATGAATGTTAGTCGGCGATATCTGACAAAGTTAGATTCAAACTCACTCAAATATATGAGAAATGTTGAAATTCGACTTCAAATTAGGAAGATAGACTTTGCAAATTTTCAATCAACACGAAGTGACAATCCACCTCAATGGGCTTCAATGGATGTTAATCAACGATATCTGACAAAGTTAGATGGAAACTCACTCAAATATATGAGAAATGTTGGAATTCGACTTCAAATTAGGAAGAAAGACTTTGAAAATTTCCAATCCACACAAAGTGACAATCGACCTCAATAGGCTTCAATGGATGTTAATCAGCAATATCTGACAATGTTAGATGCAAACTTACTCAAATTTATAAGAAATGTCGAAATTCGATTTCAAATTAGGAAGATAGACTTTGAAAAGTTTCAATCCACACAAAGTGACAATCGACCTCAATGGGCTTCAATGGATGTTAATCGACGATATCTGACAAAGTTAGATACACACTCACTCAAATATATGAGAAATGTTGGAATTCGACTTCAAATTAGGAAGATAGACTTTGAAAATTTTCAATCCACACAAAGTGACACTCGACCTCGATGGGCTTCAATGGATGTTAATCAACGATATCTGACAAACTTAGATGCAAACTCACTCAAATATATGAGAAATGTTGGAATTCGACTTCAAATTAGGAAGATAGACTTTGAAATTTTTCAATCCACACAAAGTGACAATCAACCTCAATAGGCTTCAATGGATGTTAATCGGCGATATCTGACAATGTTAGATACAAACTCACTCAAATATATAAGAAATGTTGAAATTCGACTTCAAATTAGGAAGATAGACTTTGAAAATTTTCAATTCACACAAAGTGACAATCGACCTCAATGGGCTTCAATAGATGTTAATCAACGATATCTGACAAACTTAGATGCAAACTCACTCAAATATATGAGAAATGTTGGAATTCGACTTCAAATTAGGAAGATAGACTTTGAAATTTTTCAATCCACACAAAGTGACAATCAACCTCAATAGGCTTCAATGGATGTTCACCGACGATACCTGACAAAGTTAGATACAAACTCACTCAAATATATAAGAAATGTTGAAATTCGACTTCAAATTAGGAAGATAGACTTTGAAAATTTTCAATTCACACAAAGTGACAATCGACCTCAATGGGCTTCAATAGATGTCAGTCAACGATATCTGACAAAGTTATATTCAAACTCACTCAAATATATAAGGAATGTTGAAATTCGACTTCAAATTAGGAAGATAGACTTTGAAATTTTTCAATCCACACAAAGTGACAATCGACCTCAATGGGCTTCAGTGAATGTTAATCGACGATATCTGTTAAAGTTAGATCCAAAATTAGTCAAGTATATAAGAAATGTCGAAATTCGACTTCAAATTAGGAAGTTAGACTTTAAAAATTTTCAATCAACACGAAGTGACAATCCACCTCAATTGGCTTCAATGGATGTTAATCAACGATATCTGTCAAAGTTAGATGCAAACTCACTCAAATGTATAAGAAATGTCGAAATTCGATTTCAAATTAGGAAGATAGACTTTGAAAATTTTCAATCCAAACAAAGTGACAATAGACCTCAATGGGCTTCAATGAATGTTAGTCGGCGATATCTGACAAAGTTAGATTCAAACTCACTCAAATATATGAGAAATGTTGAAATTCGACTTCAAATTAGGAAGATAGACTTTTCAAATTTTCAATCAACACGAAGTGACAATCCACCTCAATGGGCTTCAATGGATGTTAATCAACGATATCTGACAAAGTTAGATGCAAACTCACTCAAATATATGAGAAATGTTGGAATTCGACTTCAAATTAGGAAGAAAGACTTTGAAAATTTCCAATCCACACAAAGTGACAATCGACCTCAATAGGCTTCAATGGATGTTAATCAGCAATATCTGACAATGTTAGATGCAAACTTACTCAAATGTATAAGAAATGTCGAAATTCGATTTCAAATTAGGAAGATAGACTTTGAAAAGTTTCAATCCACACAAAGTGACAATCGACCTCAATGGGCTTCAATGGATGTTAATCGACGATATCTGACAAAGTTAGTTACAAACTCACTCAAATATATGAGAAATGTTGAAATTCGACTTCAAATTAGGAAGATAGACTTTGAAAATTTTCAATCCACACAAAGTGACAATCAACCTCAATAGGCTTCAATGGATGTTCACCGACGATACCTGACGAAGTTAGATACAAACTCACTCAAATATATAAGAAATGTTGAAATTCGACTTCAAATTAGGAAGATAGACTTTGAAAATTTTCAATTCACACAAAGTGACAATCGACCTCAATGGGCTTCAATAGATGTCAGTCAACGATATCTGACAAAGTTATATTCAAACTCACTCAAATATATAAGGAATGTTGAAATTCGACTTCAAATTAGGAAGATAGACTTTGAAATTTTTCAATCCACACAAAGTGACAATCGACCTCAATAGGCTTCAATGGATGTTAATCGGCGATATCTGACAATGTTAGATGCAAACTCACTCAAATGTATAAGAAATGTCGAAATTCGATTTCAAATTAGGAAGATAGACTTTGAAAATTTTCAATCCAAACAAAGTGACAATAGACCTCAATGGGCTTCAATGAATGTTGGTCGGCGATATCTGACAAAGTTAGATTCAAACTCACTCAAATATATGAGAAATGTTGAAATTCGACTTCAAATTAGGAAGATAGACTTTTCAAATTTTCAATCAACACGAAGTGACAATCCACCTCAATGGGCTTCAATGGATGTTAATCAACGATATCTGACAAAGTTAGATGCAAACTCACTCAAATATATGAGAAATGTTGGAATTCGACTTCAAATTAGGAAGAAAGACTTTGAAAATTTCCAATCCACACAAAGTGACAATCGACCTCAATAGGCTTCAATGGATGTTAATCAGCAATATCTGACAATGTTAGATGCAAACTTACTCAAATGTATAAGAAATGTCGAAATTCGATTTCAAATTAGGAAGATAGACTTTGAAAAGTTTCAATCCACACAAAGTGACAATCGACCTCAATGGGCTTCAATGGATGTTAATCGACGATATCTGACAAAGTTAGTTACAAACTCACTCAAATATATGAGAAATGTTGAAATTCGACTTCAAATTAGGAAGATAGACTTTGAAAATTTTCAATCCACACAAAGTGACAATCAACCTCAATAGGCTTCAATGGATGTTCACCGACGATACCTGACGAAGTTAGATACAAACTCACTCAAATATATAAGAAATGTTGAAATTCGACTTCAAATTAGGAAGATAGACTTTGAAAATTTTCAATTCACACAAAGTGACAATCGACCTCAATGGGCTTCAATAGATGTCAGTCAACGATATCTGACAAAGTTATATTCAAACTCACTCAAATATATAAGGAATGTTGAAATTCGACTTCAAATTAGGAAGATAGACTTTGAAATTTTTCAATCCACACAAAGTGACAATCGACCTCAATAGGCTTCAATGGATGTTAATCGGCGATATCTGACAATGTTAGATGCAAACTCACTCAAATGTATAAGAAATGTCGAAATTCGATTTCAAATTAGGAAGATAGACTTTGAAAATTTTCAATCCAAACAAAGTGACAATAGACCTCAATGGGCTTCAATGAATGTTGGTCGGCGATATCTGACAAAGTTAGATTCAAACTCACTCAAATATATGAGAAATGTTGAAATTCGACTTCAAATTAGGAAGATAGACTTTGCAAATTTTCAATCAACACGAAGTGACAATCCACCTCAATGGGCTTCAATGGATGTTAATCAACGATATCTGACAAAGTTAGATGCAAACTCACTCAAATATATGAGAAATGTTGGAATTCGACTTCAAATTAGGAAGAAAGACTTTGAAAATTTCCAATCCACACAAAGTGACAATCGACCTCAATAGGCTTCAATGGATGTTAATCAGCAATATCTGACAATGTTAGATGCAAACTTACTCAAATGTATAAGAAATGTCGAAATTCGATCTCAAATTAGGAAGATAGACTTTGAAAAGTTTCAATCCACACAAAGTGACAATCGACCTCAATGGGCTTCAATGGATGTTAATCGACGATATCTGACAAAGTTAGATACAAACTCACTCAAATATATGAGAAATGTTGAAATTCGACTTCAAATTAGGAAGATAGACTTTGAAAATTTTCAATCCACACAAAGTGACAATCAACCTCAATAGGCTTCAATGGATGTTCACCGACGATACCTGACAAAGTTAGATACAAACTCACTCAAATATATAAGAAATGTTGAAATTCGACTTCAAATTGGGAAGATAGACTTTGAAAATTTTCAATTCACACAAAGTGACAATCGACCTCAATGGGCTTCAATAGATGTCAGTCAACGATATCTGAAAATGTTATATTCAAACTCACTCAAATATATAAGGAATGTTGAAATTCGACTTCAAATTAGGAAGATAGACTTTGAAATTTTTCAATCCACACAAAGTGACAATCGACCTCAATGGGCTTCAGTGAATGTTAATCGACGATATCTGTTAAAGTTAGATCCAAAATTAGTGAAGTATATAAGAAATGTCGAAATTCGACTTCAAATTAGGAAGTTAGACTTTGAAAATTTTCAATCAACACGAAGTGACAATCGACCTCAATAGGCTTCAATGGATGTTAATCGGCGATATCTGACAATGTTAGATGCAAACTTACTCAAATGTATATGAAATGTCGAAATTCGATTTCAAATTAGGAAGATAGACTTTGAATATTTTCAATCCACACAAAGTGACAATCGACCTCAATGGGTGGAATTCGACTTCAAATTAGGAAGATAGACTTTGAAAATTTTCAATCAACACAAAGTGACAATCAACCTCAATAGGCTCCAATGGATGTTAATCAACGATATCTGACAAAGTTAGATACAAACTCACTCAAATATATAAGAAATGTTGGAATTCGACTTCAAATTAGGAAGATAGACTTTGAAATTTTCAGTCCACACAAAGTGACAATCGACCTGAATGGGCTTCAGTGGATGTTCATCGACGATACCTGACAAAGTTAGATACAAACTCACTCAAATATATAAGGAATGTTGAAATTCGACTTCAAATTAGGAAGATAGACTTTGAAAATTTTCAATTCACACAAAGTGAAAATCGACCTCAATGGGCTTCAGTGGATGTTAATCGACGATATCTGTTGAAGTTAGATCCAAAATTAGTCAAGTATATAAGAAATGTTGAAATTCGACTTCAAATTAGGAAGATAGACTTTGAAATTTTCCAATCCACACAAAGTAACAATCGACCTCAATAGGCTTCAATGGATGTTAATCAGCAATATCTGACAATGTTAGATGCAAACTTACTCAAATGTATAAGAAATGTCGAAATTCGATTTCAAATTAGGAAGATAGACTTTGAAAAGTTTCAATCCACACAAAGTGACAATCGACCTCAATGGGCTTCAATGGATGTTAATCGACGATATCTGACAAAGTTAGATACAAACTCACTCAAATATATAAGAAATGTTGAAATTCGACTTCAAATTAGGAAGATAGACTTTGAAATTTTTCAATCCACATAAAGTGACAATCAACCTCAATAGGCTTCAATGGATGTTAATCAACGATATCTGACAAAGTTAGATACAAACTCACTCAAATGTATGAGAAATGTTGGAATTCGACTTCAAATTAGGAAGATAGACTTTGAAAAGTTTCAATCCACACAAAGTGACAATCGACCTCAATGGGCTTCAATGGATGTTAATCAACGATATCTGACAATGTTAGCTGCAAACTTACTCAAATATATAAGAAATGTTGAAATTCGACTTCAAATTAGGAAGATAGACTTTGAAATTTTTCAATCCACACAAAGTGACAATCGACCTCAATAGGCTTCAATGGATGTTAATCGGCGATATCTGACAATGTTAGATGCAAACTTACTCAAATGTATAAGAAATGTCGAAATTCGATTCCAAATTAGGAAGTTAGACTTTGCAAATTTTCAATCAACACGAAGTGACAATCCACCTCAATGGGCTTCAATGGATGTTAATCAACGATATCTGTCAAAGTTAGATGCAAACTCACTCCAATATATGAGAAATGTTGGAATTCGACTTCAAATTAGGAAGAAAGACTTTGAAAATTTTCAATCCACACAAAGTGACAATCGACCTCAATAGGCTTCAATGGATGTTAATCAGCAATATCTGACAATGTTAGATGCAAACTTACTCAAATGTATAAGAAATGTCGAAATTCGATTTCAAATTAGGAAGATAGACTTTGAAAATTTTGAATCCAAACAAAGTGACAATAGACCTCAATGGGCTTCAATGAATGTTAGTCGGCGATATCTGACAAAGTTAGATTCAAACTCACTCAAATATATGAGAAATGTTGAAATTCGACTTCAAATTAGGAAGATAGACTTTGCAAATTTTCAATCAACACGAAGTGACAATCCACCTCAATGGGCTTCAATGGATGTTAATCAACGATATCTGACAAAGTTAGATGGAAACTCACTCAAATATATGAGAAATGTTGGAATTCGACTTCAAATTAGGAAGAAAGACTTTGAAAATTTCCAATCCACACAAAGTGACAATCGACCTCAATAGGCTTCAATGGATGTTAATCAGCAATATCTGACAATGTTAGATGCAAACTTACTCAAATGTATAAGAAATGTCGAAATTCGATTTCAAATTAGGAAGATAGACTTTGAAAAGTTTCAATCCACACAAAGTGACAATCGACCTCAATGGGCTTCAATGGATGTTAATCGACGATATCTGACAAAGTTAGATACAAACTCACTCAAATATATGAGAAATGTTGGAATTCGACTTCAAATTAGGAAGATAGACTTTGAAAATTTTCAATCCACACAAAGTGACACTCGACCTCGATGGGCTTCAATGGATGTTAATCAACGATATCTGACAAACTTAGATGCAACTCACTCAAATATATGAGAAATGTTGGAATTCGACTTCAAATTAGGAAGATAGACTTTGAAATTTTTCAATCCACACAAAGTGACAATCAACCTCAATAGGCTTCAATGGATGTTAATCGGCGATATCTGACAATGTTAGATGCAAACTTACTCAAATATATAAGAAATGTTGAAATTCGACTTCAAATTAGGAAGATAGAATTTGAAATTTTTCAATCCACACAAAGTGACAATCAACCTCAATAGGCTTCAATGGATGTTCACCGACGATACCTGACAAAGTTAGATACAAACTCATTCAAATATATAAGAAATGTTGAAATTCGACTTCAAATTAGGAAGATAGACTTTGAAAATTTTCAATTCACACAAAGTGACAATCGACCTCAATGGGCTTCAATAGATGTCAGTCAACGATATCTGACAAAGTTATATTCAAACTCACTCAAATATATAAGGAATGTTGAAATTCGACTTCAAATTAGGAAGATAGACTTTGAAATTTTTCAATCCACACAAAGTGACAATCGACCTCAATGGGCTTCAGTGAATGTTAATCGACGATATCTGTTAAAGTTAGATCCAAAATTAGTCAAGTATATAAGAAATGTCGAAATTCGACTTCAAATTAGGAAGTTAGACTTTAAAAATTTTCAATCAACACGAAGTGACAATCCACCTCAATTGGCTTCAATGGATGTTAATCAACGATATCTGTCAAAGTTAGATGCAAACTCACTCAAATGTATAAGAAATGTCGAAATTCGATTTCAAATTAGGAAGATAGACTTTGAAAATTTTCAATCCAAACAAAGTGACAATAGACCTCAATGGGCTTCAATGAATGTTAGTCGGCGATATCTGACAAAGTTAGATTCAAACTCACTCAAATATATGAGAAATGTTGAAATTCGACTTCAAATTAGGAAGATAGACTTTGCAAATTTTCAATCAACACGAAGTGACAATCCACCTCAATGGGCTTCAATGGATGTTAATCAACGATATCTGACAAAGTTAGATGCAAACTCACTCAAATATATGAGAAATGTTGGAATTCGACTTCAAATTAGGAAGAAAGACTTTGAAAATTTCCAATCCACACAAAGTGACAATCGACCTCAATAGGCTTCAATGGATGTTAATCAGCAATATCTGACAATGTTAGATGCAAACTTACTCAAATGTATAAGAAATGTCGAAATTCGATTTCAAATTAGGAAGATAGACTTTGAAAAGTTTCAATCCACACAAAGTGACAATCGACCTCAATGGGCTTCAATGGATGTTAATCGACGATATCTGACAAAGTTAGATACAAACTCACTCAAATATATGAGAAATGTTGAAATTCGACTTCAAATTAGGAAGATAGACTTTGAAAATTTTCAATCCACACAAAGTGACAATCGACCTCGATGGGCTTCAATGGATGTTAATCAACGATATCTGACAATGTTAGATGCAAACTTACTCAAATATATAAGAAATGTTGAAATTCGACTTCAAATTAGGAAGATAGACTTTGAAATTTTTCAATCCACACAAAGTGACAATCAACCTCAATAGGCTTCAATGGATGTTCACCGACGATACCTGACAAAGTTAGATACAAACTCACTCAAATATATAAGAAATGTTGAAATTCGACTTCAAATTAGGAAGATAGACTTTGAAAATTTTCAATTCACACAAAGTGACAATCGACCTCAATGGGCTTCAATAGATGTCAGTCAACGATATCTGACAAAGTTATATTCAAACTCACTCAAATATATAAGGAATGTTGAAATTCGACTTCAAATTAGGAAGATAGACTTTGAAATTTTTCAATCCACACAAAGTGACAATCGACCTCAATAGGCTTCAATGGATGTTAATCGGCGATATCTGACAATGTTAGATGCAAACTCACTCAAATGTATAAGAAATGTCGAAATTCGATTTCAAATTAGGAAGATAGACTTTGAAAATTTTCAATCCAAACAAAGTGACAATAGACCTCAATGGGCTTCAATGAATGTTGGTCGGCGATATCTGACAAAGTTAGATTCAAACTCACTCAAATATATGAGAAATGTTGAAATTCGACTTCAAATTAGGAAGATAGACTTTGCAAATTTTCAATCAACACGAAGTGACAATCCACCTCAATGGGCTTCAATGGATGTTAATCAACGATATCTGACAAAGTTAGATGCAAACTCACTCAAATATATGAGAAATGTTGGAATTCGACTTCAAATTAGGAAGAAAGACTTTGAAAATTTCCAATCCACACAAAGTGACAATCGACCTCAATAGGCTTCAATGGATGTTAATCAGCAATATCTGACAATGTTAGATGCAAACTTACTCAAATGTATAAGAAATGTCGAAATTCGATTTCAAATTAGGAAGATAGACTTTGAAAAGTTTCAATCCACACAAAGTGACAATCGACCTCAATGGGCTTCAATGGATGTTAATCGACGATATCTGACAAAGTTAGATACAAACTCACTCAAATATATGAGAAATGTTGAAATTCGACTTCAAATTAGGAAGATAGACTATGAAAATTTTCAATCCACACAAAGTGACAATCAACCTCAATAGGCTTCAATGGATGTTCACCGACGATACCTGACAAAGTTAGATACAAACTCACTCAAATATATAAGAAATGTTGAAATTCGACTTCAAATTGGGAAGATAGACTTTGAAAATTTTCAATTCACACAAAGTGACAATCGACCTCAATGGGCTTCAATAGATGTCAGTCAACGATATCTGAAAAAGTTATATTCAAACTCACTCAAATATATAAGGAATGTTGAAATTCGACTTCAAATTAGGAAGATAGACTTTGAAATTTTTCAATCCACACAAAGTGACAATCGACCTCAATGGGCTTCAGTGAATGTTAATCGACGATATCTGTTAAAGTTAGATCCAAAATTAGTCAAGTATATAAGAAATGTCGAAATTCGACTTCAAATTAGGAAGTTAGACTTTGAAAATTTTCAATCAACACGAAGTGACAATCGACCTCAATAGGCTTCAATGGATGTTAATCGGCGATATCTGACAATGTTAGATGCAAACTTACTCAAATGTATATGAAATGTCGAAATTCGATTTCAAATTAGGAAGATAGACTTTGAATATTTTCAATCCACACAAAGTGACAATCGACCTCAATGGGTGGAATTCGACTTCAAATTAGGAAGATAGACTTTGAAAATTTTCAATTAACACAAAGTGACAATCAACCTCAATAGGCTCCAATGGATGTTAATCAACGATATCTGACAAAGTTAGATACAAACTCACTCAAATATATAAGAAATGTTGGAATTCGACTTCAAATTAGGAAGATAGACTTTGAAATTTTCAGTCCACACAAAGTGACAATCGACCTGAATGGGCTTCAGTGGATGTTCATCGACGATACCTGACAAAGTTAGATACAAACTCACTCAAATATATAAGGAATGTTGAAATTCGACTTCAAATTAGGAAGATAGACTTTGAAAATTTTCAATTCACACAAAGTTAAAATCGACCTCAATGGGCTTCAGTGGATGTTAATCGACGATATCTGTTGAAGTTAGATCCAAAATTAGTCAAGTATATAAGAAATGTTGAAATTCGACTTCAAATTAGGAAGATAGACTTTGAAATTTTCCAATCCACACAAAGTAACAATCGACCTCAATAGGCTTCAATGGATGTTAATCAGCAATATCTGACAATGTTAGATGCAAACTTACTCAAATGTATAAGAAATGTCGAAATTCGATTTCAAATTAGGAAGATAGACTTTGAAAAGTTTCAATCCACACAAAGTGACAATCGACCTCAATGGGCTTCAATGGATGTTAATCGACGATATCTGACAAAGTTAGATACAAACTCACTCAAATATATAAGAAATGTCGAAATTCGATTTCAAATTAGGAAGATAGACTTTGAAAAGTTTCAATCCACACAAAGTGACAATCGACCTCAATGGGCTTCAATGGATGTTAATCGACGATATCTGACAAAGTTAGATACAAACTCACTCAAATATATAAGAAATGTTGAAATTCGACTTCAAATTAGGAAGATAGACTTTGAAATTTTTCAATCCACATAAAGTGACAATCAACCTCAATAGGCTTCAATGGATGTTAATCAACGATATCTGACAAAGTTAGATACAAACTCACTCAAATGTATGAGAAATGTTGGAATTCGACTTCAAATTAGGAAGATAGACTTTGAAAAGTTTCAATCCACACAAAGTGACAATCGACCTCAATGGGCTTCAATGGATGTTAATCAACGATATCTGACAATGTTAGCTGCAAACTTACTCAAATATATAAGAAATGTTGAAATTCGACTTCAAATTAGGAAGATAGACTTTGAAATTTTTCAATCCACACAAAGTGACAATCAACCTCAATAGGCTTCAATGGATGTTCACAGACGATACCTGACAAAGTTAGATACAAACTCACTTAAATATATAAGAAATGTTGAAATTCGACTTCAAATTAGGAAGATAGACTTTGAAAATTTTCAATTCACACAAAGTGACAATCGACCTCAATGGGCTTCAATAGATGTCAGTCAACGATATCTGACAAAGTTATATTCAAACTCACTCAAATATATAAGGAATGTTGAAATTCGACTTCAAATTAGGAAGATAGACTTTGAAATTTTCCAATCCACACAAAGTGACAATCGACCTCAATGGGCTTCAGTGAATGTTAATCGACGATATCTGTTAAAGTAAGATCCAAAATTAGTCAAGTATATAAGAAATGTCGAAATTCGACTTCAAATTAGGAAGTTAGACTTTGAAAATTTTCAATCAACACGAAGTGACAATCGACTTCAATAGGCTTCAATGGATGTTAATCGGCGATATCTGACAATGTCAGATGCAAACTTACTCAAATGTATATGAAATGTCGAAATTCGATTTCAAATTAGGAAGATAGACTTTGAAAATTTTCAATCCACACAAAGTGACAATCGACCTCAATGGGTGGAATTCGACTTCAAATTAGGAAGATAGACTTTGAAAACTTTCAATCCACAAAAAGTGACAATCAACCTCAATAGGCTCCAATGGATGTTAATCGGCGATATCTGACAATGTTAGATGCAAACTTACTCAAATATATAAGAAATGTTGAAATTCGACTTCAAATTAGGAAGATAGACTTTGACAATTTTCAATTCACACAAAGTGACAATCGACCTCAATGGGCTTCAATAGATGTCAGTCAACGATATCTGACAAAGTTATATTCAAACTCACTCAAATATATAAGGAATGTTGAAATTCGACTTCAAATTAGGAAGAAAGACTTTGAAAATTTCCAATCCACACAAAGTGACAATCGACCTCAATAGGCTTCAATGGGTGTTAATCAGCAATATCTGACAATGTTAGATGCAAACTTACTCAAATGTATAAGAAATGTCGAAATTCGATTTCAAATTAGGAAGATAGACTTTGAAAAGTTTCAATCCACACAAAGTGACAATCGACCTCAATGGGCTTCAATGGATGTTAATCGACGATATCTGACAAAGTTAGATACAAACTCACTCAAATATATGAGAAATGTTGAAATTCGACTTCAAATTAGGAAGATAGACTTTGAAAATTTTCAATCCACACAAAGTGACAATCAACCTCAATAGGCTTCAATGGATGTTCACCGACGATACCTGACAAAGTTAGATACAAACTCACTCAAATATATAAGAAATGTTGAAATTCGACTTCAAATTGGGAAGATAGACTTTGAAAATTTTCAATTCACACAAAGTGACAATCGACCTCAATGGGCTTCAATAGATGTCAGTCAACGATATCTGAAAAAGTTATATTCAAACTCACTCAAATATATAAGGAATGTTGAAATTCGACTTCAAATTAGGAAGATAGACTTTGAAATTTTTCAATCCACACAAAGTGACAATCGACCTCAATGGGCTTCAGTGAATGTTAATCGACGATATCTGTTAAAGTTAGATCCAAAATTAGTCAAGTATATAAGAAATGTCGAAATTCGACTTCAAATTAGGAAGTTAGACTTTGAAAATTTTCAATCAACACGAAGTGACAATCGACCTCAATAGGCTTCAATGGATGTTAATCGGCGATATCTGACAATGTTAGATGCAAACTTACTCAAATGTATATGAAATGTCGAAATTCGATTTCAAATTAGGAAGATAGACTTTTAATATTTTCAATCCACACAAAGTGACAATCGACCTCAATGGGTGGAATTCGACTTCAGATTAGGAAGATAGACTTTGAAAATTTTCAATCAACACAAAGTGACAATCAACCTCAATAGGCTCCAATGGATGTTAATCAACGATATCTGACAAACTTAGATACAAACTCACTCAAATATATAAGAAATGTTGGAATTCGACTTCAAATTAGGAAGATAGACTTTGAAATTTTCAGTCCACACAAAGTGACAATCGACCTGAATGGGCTTCAGTGGATGTTCATCGACGATACCTGACAAAGTTAGATACAAACTCACTCAAATATATAAGGAATGTTGAAATTCGACTTCAAATTAGGAAGATAGACTTTGAAAATTTTCAATTCACACAAAGTGAAAATCGACCTCAATGGGCTTCAGTGGATGTTAATCGACGATATCTGTTGAAGTTAGATCCAAAATTAGTCAAGTATATAAGAAATGTTGAAATTCGACTTCAAATTAGGAAGTTAGACTTTGAAAATTTTCAATCAACACGAAGTGACAATCGACTTCAATAGGCTTCAATGGATGTTAATCGGCGATATCTGACAATGTCAGATGCAAACTTACTCAAATGTATATGAAATGTCGAAATTCGATTTCAAATTAGGAAGATAGACTTTGAAAATTTTCAATCCACACAAAGTGACAATCGACCTCAATGGGTGGAATTCGACTTCAAATTAGGAAGATAGACTTTGAAAACTTTCAATCCACAAAAAGTGACAATCAACCTCAATAGGCTCCAATGGATGTTAATCGGCGATATCTGACAATGTTAGATGCAAACTTACTCAAATATATAAGAAATGTTGAAATTCGACTTCAAATTAGGAAGATAGACTTTGACAATTTTCAATTCACACAAAGTGACAATCGACCTCAATGGGCTTCAATAGATGTCAGTCAACGATATCTGACAAAGTTATATTCAAACTCACTCAAATATATAAGGAATGTTGAAATTCGACTTCAAATTAGGAAGAAAGACTTTGAAAATTTCCAATCCACACAAAGTGACAATCGACCTCAATAGGCTTCAATGGGTGTTAATCAGCAATATCTGACAATGTTAGATGCAAACTTACTCAAATGTATAAGAAATGTCGAAATTCGATTTCAAATTAGGAAGATAGACTTTGAAAAGTTTCAATCCACACAAAGTGACAATCGACCTCAATGGGCTTCAATGGATGTTAATCGACGATATCTGACAAAGTTAGATACAAACTCACTCAAATATATGAGAAATGTTGAAATTCGACTTCAAATTAGGAAGATAGACTTTGAAAATTTTCAATCCACACAAAGTGACAATCAACCTCAATAGGCTTCAATGGATGTTCACCGACGATACCTGACAAAGTTAGATACAAACTCACTCAAATATATAAGAAATGTTGAAATTCGACTTCAAATTGGGAAGATAGACTTTGAAAATTTTCAATTCACACAAAGTGACAATCGACCTCAATGGGCTTCAATAGATGTCAGTCAACGATATCTGAAAAAGTTATATTCAAACTCACTCAAATATATAAGGAATGTTGAAATTCGACTTCAAATTAGGAAGATAGACTTTGAAATTTTTCAATCCACACAAAGTGACAATCGACCTCAATGGGCTTCAGTGAATGTTAATCGACGATATCTGTTAAAGTTAGATCCAAAATTAGTCAAGTATATAAGAAATGTCGAAATTCGACTTCAAATTAGGAAGTTAGACTTTGAAAATTTTCAATCAACACGAAGTGACAATCGACCTCAATAGGCTTCAATGGATGTTAATCGGCGATATCTGACAATGTTAGATGCAAACTTACTCAAATGTATATGAAATGTCGAAATTCGATTTCAAATTAGGAAGATAGACTTTTAATATTTTCAATCCACACAAAGTGACAATCGACCTCAATGGGTGGAATTCGACTTCAGATTAGGAAGATAGACTTTGAAAATTTTCAATCAACACAAAGTGACAATCAACCTCAATAGGCTCCAATGGATGTTAATCAACGATATCTGACAAACTTAGATACAAACTCACTCAAATATATAAGAAATGTTGGAATTCGACTTCAAATTAGGAAGATAGACTTTGAAATTTTCAGTCCACACAAAGTGACAATCGACCTGAATGGGCTTCAGTGGATGTTCATCGACGATACCTGACAAAGTTAGATACAAACTCACTCAAATATATAAGGAATGTTGAAATTCGACTTCAAATTAGGAAGATAGACTTTGAAAATTTTCAATTCACACAAAGTGAAAATCGACCTCAATGGGCTTCAGTGGATGTTAATCGACGATATCTGTTGAAGTTAGATCCAAAATTAGTCAAGTATATAAGAAATGTTGAAATTCGACTTCAAATTAGGAAGATAGACTTTGAAATTTTCCAATCCACACAAAGTAACAATCGACCTCAATAGGCTTCAATGGATGTTAATCAGCAATATCTGACAATGTTAGATGCAAACTTACTCAAATGTATAAGAAATGTCGAAATTCGATTTCAAATTAGGAAGATAGACTTTGAAAAGTTTCAATCCACACAAAGTGACAATCGACCTCAATGGGCTTCAATGGATGTTAATCGACGATATCTGACAAAGTTAGATACAAACTCACTCAAATATATAAGAAATGTTGAAATTCGACTTCAAATTAGGAAGATAGACTTTGAAATTTTTCAATCCACATAAAGTGACAATCAACCTCAATAGGCTTCAATGGATGTTAATCGACGATATCTGACAAAGTTAGATACAAACTCACTCAAATGTATGAGAAATGTTGGAATTCGACTTCAAATTAGGAAGATAGACTTTGAAAAGTTTCAATCCACACAAAGTGACAATCGACCTCAATGGGCTTCAATGGATGTTAATCAACGATATCTGACAATGTTAGCTGCAAACTTACTCAAATATATAAGAAATGTTGAAATTCGACTTCAAATTAGGAAGATAGACTTTGAAATTTTTCAATCCACACAAAGTGACAATCAACCTCAATAGGCTTCAATGGATGTTCACCGACGATACCTGACAAAGTTAGATACAAACTCACTTAAATATATAAGAAATGTTGAAATTCGACTTCAAATTAGGAAGATAGACTTTGAAAATTTTCAATTCACACAAAGTGACAATCGACCTCAATGGGCTTCAATAGATGTCAGTCAACGATATCTGACAAAGTTATATTCAAACTCACTCAAATATATAAGGAATGTTGAAATTCGACTTCAAATTAGGAAGATAGACTTTGAAATTTTTCAATCCACACAAAGTGACAATCGACCTCAATGGGCTTCAGTGAATGTTAATCGACGATATCTGTTAAAGTAAGATCCAAAATTAGTCAAGTATATAAGAAATGTCGAAATTCGACTTCAAATTAGGAAGTTAGACTTTGAAAATTTTCAATCAACACGAAGTGACAATCGACTTCAATAGGCTTCAATGGATGTTAATCGGCGATATCTGACAATGTTAGATGCAAACTTACTCAAATGTATATGAAATGTCGAAATTCGATTTCAAATTAGGAAGATAGACTTTGAAAATTTTCAATCCACACAAAGTGACAATCGACCTCAATGGGTGGAATTCGACTTCAAATTAGGAAGATAGACTTTGAAAACTTTCAATCCACAAAAAGTGACAATCAACCTCAATAGGCTCCAATGGATGTTAATCGGCGATATCTGACAATGTTAGATGCAAACTTACTCAAATATATAAGAAATGTTGAAATTCGACTTCAAATTAGGAAGATAGACTTTGACAATTTTCAATTCACACAAAGTGACAATCGACCTCAATGGGCTTCAATAGATGTCAGTGAACGATATCTGACAAAGTTATATTCAAACTCACTCAAATATATAAGGAATGTTGAAATTCGACTTCAAATTAGGAAGATAGACTTTGAAAATTTTCAATCCACACAAAGTGACAATCGACCTCAATGGGCTTCAGTGAATGTTAATCGACGATATCTGTTGAAGTTAGATCCAAAATTAGTCAAGTATATAAGAAATGTCGGAATTCGACTTCAAATTAGGAAGTTAGACTTTGAAAATTTTCAATCAACACGAAGTGACAATCGACCTCAATAGGCTTCAATGGATGTTAATCGGCGATATCTGACAATGTTAGATGCAAACTTACTCAAATGTATATGAAATGTCGAAATTCGATTTCAAATTAGGAAGATAGACTTTGTAAATTTTCAATCCACACAAAGTGACAATCGACCTCAATGGGTGGAATTCGACTTCAAATTAGGAAGATAGACTTTGAAAACTTTCAATCCACAAAAAGTGACAATCAACCTCAATAGGCTCCAATGGATGTTAATCGGCGATATCTGACAATGTTAGATGCAAACTTACTCAAATATATAAGAAATGTTGAAATTCGACTTCAAATTAGGAAGATAGACTTTGACAATTTTCAATTCACACAAAGTGACAATCGACCTCAATGGGCTTCAATAGATGTCAGTGAACGATATCTGACAAAGTTATATTCAAACTCACTCAAATATATAAGGAATGTTGAAATTCGACTTCAAATTAGGAAGATAGACTTTGAAAATTTTCAATCCACACAAAGTGACAATCGACCTCAATGGGCTTCAGTGAATGTTAATCGACGATATCTGTTGAAGTTAGATCCAAAATTAGTCAAGTATATAAGAAATGTCGGAATTCGACTTCAAATTAGGAAGTTAGACTTTGAAAATTTTCAATCAACACGAAGTGACAATCGACCTCAATAGGCTTCAATGGATGTTAATCGGCGATATCTGACAATGTTAGATGCAAACTTACTCAAATGTATATGAAATGTCGAAATTCGATTTCAAATTAGGAAGATAGACTTTGTAAATTTTCAATCCACACAAAGTGACAATCGACCTCAATGGGTGGAATTCGACTTCAAATTAGGAAGATAGACTTTGAAAACTTTCAATCAACACAAAGTGACAATCGACCTTAATGGGCTACAGTGGATGTTAATCAACGATATCTGACAAAGTTAGATACAAACTCACTCCTCAATGGGCTTCAATAGATGTCAGTCAACGATATCTGACAAAGTTATATTCAAACTCACTCAAATATATAAGGAATGTTGAAATTCGACATCAAATTAGGAAGATAGACTTTGAAATTTTTCAATCCACACAAAGTGACAATCGACCTCAATGGGCTTCAGTGAATGTTAATCGACGATATCTGTTAAAGTTAGATCCAAAATTAGTCAAGTATATAAGAAATGTCGAAATTCGACTTCAAATTAGGAAGTTAGACTTTGAAAATTTTCAATCCACACAAAGTGACAATCGACCTCAAAGGGCTTCAATGGATGTTAATCGACGATATCTGTCAAAGTTAGATACAAACTCACTCAAATGTATGAGAAATGTTGGAATTCGACTTCAAATTAGGAAGATAGACTTTGAAAATTTTCAATCCACACAAAGTGACAATCAACCTCAATAGGCTTCAATGGATGTTCACAGACGATACCTGACAAAGTTAGATACAAACTCACTTAAATATATAAGAAATGTTGAAATTCGACTTCAAATTAGGAAGATAGACTTTGAAAATTTTCAATTCACACAAAGTGACAATCGACCTCAATGGGCTTCAATAGATGTCAGTCAACGATATCTGACAAAGTTATATTCAAACTCACTCAAATATATAAGGAATGTTGAAATTCGACTTCAAATTAGGAAGATAGACTTTGAAATTTTCCAATCCACACAAAGTGACAATCGACCTCAATGGGCTTCAGTGAATGTTAATCGACGATATCTGTTAAAGTAAGATCCAAAATTAGTCAAGTATATAAGAAATGTCGAAATTCGACTTCAAATTAGGAAGTTAGACTTTGAAAATTTTCAATCAACACGAAGTGACAATCGACTTCAATAGGCTTCAATGGATGTTAATCGGCGATATCTGACAATGTTAGATGCAAACTTACTCAAATGTATATGAAATGTCGAAATTCGATTTCAAATTAGGAAGATAGACTTTGAAAATTTTCAATCCACACAAAGTGACAATCGACCTCAATGGGTGGAATTCGACTTCAAATTAGGAAGATAGACTTTGAAAACTTTCAATCCACAAAAAGTGACAATCAACCTCAATAGGCTCCAATGGATGTTAATCGGCGATATCTGACAATGTTAGATGCAAACTTACTCAAATATATAAGAAATGTTGAAATTCGACTTCAAATTAGGAAGATAGACTTTGACAATTTTCAATTCACACAAAGTGACAATCGACCTCAATGGGCTTCAATAGATGTCAGTCAACGATATCTGACAAAGTTATATTCAAACTCACTCAAATATATAAGGAATGTTGAAATTCGACTTCAAATTAGGAAGAAAGACTTTGAAAATTTCCAATCCACACAAAGTGACAATCGACCTCAATAGGCTTCAATGGGTGTTAATCAGCAATATCTGACAATGTTAGATGCAAACTTACTCAAATGTATAAGAAATGTCGAAATTCGATTTCAAATTAGGAAGATAGACTTTGAAAAGTTTCAATCCACACAAAGTGACAATCGACCTCAATGGGCTTCAATGGATGTTAATCGACGATATCTGACAAAGTTAGATACAAACTCACTCAAATATATGAGAAATGTTGAAATTCGACTTCAAATTAGGAAGATAGACTTTGAAAATTTTTAATCCACACAAAGTGACAATCAACCTCAATAGGCTTCAATGGATGTTCACCGACGATACCTGACAAAGTTAGATACAAACTCACTCAAATATATAAGAAATGTTGAAATTCGACTTCAAATTGGGAAGATAGACTTTGAAAATTTTCAATTCACACAAAGTGACAATCGACCTCAATGGGCTTCAATAGATGTCAGTCAACGATATCTGAAAAAGTTATATTCAAACTCACTCAAATATATAAGGAATGTTGAAATTCGACTTCAAATTAGGAAGATAGACTTTGAAATTTTTCAATCCACACAAAGTGACAATCGACCTCAATGGGCTTCAGTGAATGTTAATCGACGATATCTGTTAAAGTTAGATCCAAAATTAGTCAAGTATATAAGAAATGTCGAAATTCGACTTCAAATTAGGAAGTTAGACTTTGAAAATTTTCAATCAACACGAAGTGACAATCGACCTCAATAGGCTTCAATGGATGTTAATCGGCGATATCTGACAATGTTAGATGCAAACTTACTCAAATGTATATGAAATGTCGAAATTCGATTTCAAATTAGGAAGATAGACTTTGAATATTTTCAATCCACACAAAGTGACAATCGACCTCAATGGGTGGAATTCGACTTCAAATTAGGAAGATAGACTTTGAAAATTTTCAATCAACACAAAGTGACAATCAACCTCAATAGGCTCCAATGGATGTTAATCAACGATATCTGACAAAGTTAGATACAAACTCACTCAAATATATAAGAAATGTTGGAATTCGACTTCAAATTAGGAAGATAGACTTTGAAATTTTCAGTCCACACAAAGTGACAATCGACCTGAATGGGCTTCAGTGGATGTTCATCGACGATACCTGACAAAGTTAGATACAAACTCACTCAAATATATAAGGAATGTTGAAATTCGACTTCAAATTAGGAAGATAGACTTTGAAAATTTTCAATTCACACAAAGTGAAAATCGACCTCAATGGGCTTCAGTGGATGTTAATCGACGATATCTGTTGAAGTTAGATCCAAAATTAGTCAAGTATATAAGAAATGTTGAAATTCGACTTCAAATTAGGAAGATAGACTTTGAAATTTTCCAATCCACACAAAGTAACAATCGACCTCAATAGGCTTCAATGGATGTTAATCAGCAATATCTGACAATGTTAGATGCAAACTTACTCAAATGTATAAGAAATGTCGAAATTCGATTTCAAATTAGGAAGATAGACTTTGAAAAGTTTCAATCCACACAAAGTGACAATCGACCTCAATGGGCTTCAATGGATGTTAATCGACGATATCTGACAAAGTTAGATACAAACTCACTCAAATATATAAGAAATGTTGAAATTCGACTTCAAATTAGGAAGATAGACTTTGAAATTTTTCAATCCACATAAAGTGACAATCAACCTCAATAGGCTTCAATGGATGTTAATCGACGATATCTGACAAAGTTAGATACAAACTCACTCAAATGTATGAGAAATGTTGGAATTCGACTTCAAATTAGGAAGATAGACTTTGAAAAGTTTCAATCCACACAAAGTGACAATCGACCTCAATGGGCTTCAATGGATGTTAATCAACGATATCTGACAATGTTAGCTGCAAACTTACTCAAATATATAAGAAATGTTGAAATTCGACTTCAAATTAGGAAGATAGACTTTGAAATTTTTCAATCCACACAAAGTGACAATCAACCTCAATAGGCTTCAATGGATGTTCACCGACGATACCTGACAAAGTTAGATACAAACTCACTTAAATATATAAGAAATGTTGAAATTCGACTTCAAATTAGGAAGATAGACTTTGAAAATTTTCAATTCACACAAAGTGACAATCGACCTCAATGGGCTTCAATAGATGTCAGTCAACGATATCTGACAAAGTTATATTCAAACTCACTCAAATATATAAGGAATGTTGAAATTCGACTTCAAATTAGGAAGATAGACTTTGAAATTTTTCAATCCACACAAAGTGACAATCGACCTCAATGGGCTTCAGTGAATGTTAATCGACGATATCTGTTAAAGTAAGATCCAAAATTAGTCAAGTATATAAGAAATGTCGAAATTCGACTTCAAATTAGGAAGTTAGACTTTGAAAATTTTCAATCAACACGAAGTGACAATCGACTTCAATAGGCTTCAATGGATGTTAATCGGCGATATCTGACAATGTTAGATGCAAACTTACTCAAATGTATATGAAATGTCGAAATTCGATTTCAAATTAGGAAGATAGACTTTGAAAATTTTCAATCCACACAAAGTGACAATCGACCTCAATGGGTGGAATTCGACTGCAAATTAGGAAGATAGACTTTGAAAACTTTCAATCCACAAAAAGTGACAATCAACCTCAATAGGCTCCAATGGATGTTAATCGGCGATATCTGACAATGTTAGATGCAAACTTACTCAAATATATAAGAAATGTTGAAATTCGACTTCAAATTAGGAAGATAGACTTTGACAATTTTCAATTCACACAAAGTGACAATCGACCTCAATGGGCTTCAATAGATGTCAGTGAACGATATCTGACAAAGTTATATTCAAACTCACTCAAATATATAAGGAATGTTGAAATTCGACTTCAAATTAGGAAGATAGACTTTGAAAATTTTCAATCCACACAAAGTGACAATCGACCTCAATGGGCTTCAGTGAATGTTAATCGACGATATCTGTTGAAGTTAGATCCAAAATTAGTCAAGTATATAAGAAATGTCGGAATTCGACTTCAAATTAGGAAGTTAGACTTTGAAAATTTTCAATCAACACGAAGTGACAATCGACCTCAATAGGCTTCAATGGATGTTAATCGGCGATATCTGACAATGTTAGATGCAAACTTACTCAAATGTATATGAAATGTCGAAATTCGATTTCAAATTAGGAAGATAGACTTTGTAAATTTTCAATCCACACAAAGTGACAATCGACCTCAATGGGTGGAATTCGACTTCAAATTAGGAAGATAGACTTTGAAAACTTTCAATCCACACAAAGTGACAATCAACCTCAATAGGCTCCAATGGATGTTAATCGGCGATATCTGACAATGTTAGATGCAAACTTACTCAAATATATAAGAAATGTCGAAATTCGATTTCAAATTAGGGAGATAGACTTCTTAAATTTTCAATCAACACAAAGTGACAATCGACCTTAATGGGCTACAGTGGATGTTAATCAACGATATCTGACAAAGTTAGATACAAACTCACTCCTCAATGGGCTTCAATAGATGTCAGTCAACGATATCTGACAAAGTTATATTCAAACTCACTCAAATATATAAGGAATGTTGAAATTCGACATCAAATTAGGAAGATAGACTTTGAAATTTTTCAATCCACACAAAGTGACAATCGACCTCAATGGGCTTCAGTGAATGTTAATCGACGATATCTGTTAAAGTTAGATCCAAAATTAGTCAAGTATATAAGAAATGTCGAAATTCGACTTCAAATTAGGAAGTTAGACTTTGAAAATTTTCAATCCACACAAAGTGACAATCGACCTCAAAGGGCTTCAATGGATGTTAATCGACGATATCTGTCAAAGTTAGATACAAACTCACTCAAATGTATGAGAAATGTTGGAATTCGACTTCAAATTAGGAAGATAGACTTTGAAAATTTCCAATCCACACAAAGTGACAATCGACCTCAATAGGCTTCAATGGATGTCAATCGGCGATATCTGACAATGTTAGATGCAAACTCACTCAAATATATAATAAATGTTGAAATTCGACTTCAAATTAGGAAGATAGACTTTGAAAATTTTCAATTCACACAAAGTGACAATCGACCTCAATGGGCTTCAATAGATGTCAGTCAACGATATCTGACAAAGTTATATTCAAACTCACTCAAATATATAAGGAATGTTTAAATTCGACTTCAAATTAGGAAGATAGACTTTGAAATTTTTCAATCCACAAAAAGTGACAATCGACCTCAATGGGTGGAATTCGACTTCAAATAAGGAAGATAGACTTTGAAAACTTTCAATCCACACAAAGTGACAATCAACCTCAATAGGCTCCAATGGATGTTAATAGGCGATATCTGACAATGTTAGATGCAAACTTACTCAAATATATAAGAAATGTCGAGATTCGATTTCAAATTAGGGAGATAGACTTCTTAAATTTTCAATCAACACAAAGTGACAATCGACCTTAATGGGCTACAGTGGATGTTAATCAACGATATCTGACAGAGTTAGATACAAACTCACTCAAATATATAAGAAATGTTGGAATTCGACTTCAAATTAGGAAGATAGACTTTGAAATTTTCAATCCACACAAAGTGACAATCGACCTGAATGGGCTTCAGTGGATGTTCATCGACGATACCTGACAAAGTTAGATACAAACTCACTCAAATATATAAGAAATGTTGAAATTCGACTTCAAATTAGGAAGATAGACTTTGAAAATTTTCAATTCACACAAAGTGACAATCGACCTCAATGGGCTTCAATAGATGTCAATCAACGATATCTGACAAAGTTATATTCAAACTCACTCAAATATATAAGGAATGCTGAAATTCGACTTCAAATTAGGAAGATAGACTTTGAAATTTTTCAATACACACAAAGTGACAATCGACCTCAATGGGCTTCAGTGGATGTTAATCGGCGATATCTGACAATGTTAGATGCAAACTTACTCAAATGTATAAGGAATGTGGAAATTCGATTTCAAATTAGGAAGATAGACTTTGAAAATTTTCAATCCACACAAAGTGACAATCGACCTCAATGGGCTTCAATGGATGTTAATCAACGATATCTGACAAAGTTAGATACAAACTCACTCAAATGTATGAGAAATGTCGGAATTCGACTTCCAACTAGGAAGAAAGACTTCGAAAATTTTCAATCCACACAAAGTGACAATCGACCTCAATAGGCTTCAATGGATGTTAATCAACGATATCTGACAAAGTTAGATGCCAACTCACTCAAATATATGAGAAATGTTGAAATTCGTTTTCAAATTAGGAAGATAGACTTTGAAAATTTTCAATCCACACAAAGTGACAATCGACCTGAATGGGCTTCAGTTGATGTTAATCGACGATATCTGACAAAGTTAGATACAAACACACTCAAATATATAAGAAATGTTGAACTTCGACTTCAAATTAGGAAGATAGAATTTGAAAATTTTCAATCCACACAAAGTGACAATCGACCTCAAAGGGCTTCAATGGATGTTAATCGACGATATCTGACAAAGTTAGATACAAACTCACTCAAATGTATGAGAAATGTTGGAATTCGACTTCAAATTAGGAAGATAGACTTTGAAAACTTTCAATCCACACAAAGTGACAATCGACCTCAATAGGCTTCAATGGATGTTAATCGGCGATATCTGACAAAGTTAGATGCAAACTCACTCGAATATATGAGAAATGTTGAAATTCGACTTCAAATTAGGAAGATAGACTTTGAAAATTTTCAATCCACACAAAGTGACAATCAACCTCAATAGGCTTCAATGGATGTTAATCGGCGATATCTGACAATGTTAGATGCAAACTTACTCGAATATATAAGAAATGTCGAAATTCGTTAGATAGAGTTAGATACAAACTCACTCAAATGTATGAGAAATGTCGGAATTCGACTTCCAATTAGGAAGAAAGACTTTGAAAATTTTCAATCCACACAAAGTGACAATCGACCTCAATAGGCTTCATTGGATGTTAATCAACGATATCTGACAAAGTTAGATGCCAACTCACTCAAATATATGAGAAATGTTGAAATTCGTTTTCAAATTAGGAAGATAGACTTTGAAAATTTTCAATCCACACAAAGTGACAATCGACCTGAATGGGCTTCAGTTGATGTTAATCGACGATATCTGACAAAGTTAGATGCAAACTCACTGGAATATATGAGAAATGTTGAAATTCGACTTCAAATTAGGAAGATAGACTTTGAAAATTTTCAATCCACACAAAGTGACAATCGACCTCAATGGGCTTCAATGGATGTTAATCAGCAATATCTGACAATGTTAGATGCAAACTTACTCAAATGTATAAGAAATGTCGAAATTCGATTTCAAATTAGGAAGATAGACTTTGAAAAGTTTCAATCCACACAAAGTGACAATCGACCTCAATGGGCTTCAATGGATGTTAATCGACGATATCTGACAAAGTTAGATACAAACTCACTCAAATGTATGAGAAATGTTGGAATTCGACTTCAAATTAGGAAGATAGACTTTGAAAACTTTCAATCCACACAAAGTGACAATCGACCTCAATAGGCTTCAATGGATGTTAATCGGCGATATCTGACAAAGTTAGATGCAAACTCACTCGAATATATGAGAAATGTTGAAATTCGACTTCAAATTAGGAAGATAGACTTTGAAAATTTTCAATCCACACAAAGTGACAATCAACCTCAATAGGCTTCAATGGATGTTAATCGGCGATATCTGACAATGTTAGATGCAAACTTACTCGAATATATAAGAAATGTCGAAATTCGTTAGATAGAGTTAGATACAAACTCACTCAAATGTATGAGAAATGTTGGAATTCGACTTCCAATTAGGAAGAAAGACTTTGAAAATTTTCAATCCACACAAAGTGACAATCGTCCTCAATGGGCTTCAATGGATGTTAATCAACAATATCTGACAAAGTTAGATACAAACTCACTCAAATGTATGAGAAATGTCGGAATTCGACTTCCAATTAGGAAGAAAGACTTTGAAAATTTTCAATCCACACAAAGTGACAATCGACCTCAATAGGCTTCAATGGATGTTAATCAACGATATCTGACAAAGTTAGATGCCAACTCACTCAAATATATGAGAAATGTTGAAATTCGTTTTCAAATTAGGAAGATAGACTTTGAAAATTTTCAATCCACACAAAGTGACAATCGACCTGAATGGGCTTCAGTTGATGTTAATCGACGATATCTGACAAAGTTAGATACAAACACACTCAAATATATAAGAAATGTTGAACTTCGACTTCAAATTAGGAAGATAGACTTTGAAAATTTTCAATCCACACAAAGTGACAATCGACCTCAAAGGGCTTCAATGGATGTTAATTGGCGATATCTGACAAAGTTAGATGCAAACTCACTGGAATATATGAGAAATGTTGAAATTCGACTTCAAATTAGGAAGATAGACTTTGAAAATTTTCAATCCACACAAAGTGACAATCGACCTCAATGGGCTTCAATGGATGTTAATCAGCAATATCTGACAATGTTAGATGCAAACTTACTCAAATGTATAAGAAATGTCGAAATTCGATTTCAAATTAGGAAGATAGACTTTGAAAAGTTTCAATCCACACAAAGTGACAATCGACCTCAATGGGCTTCAATGGATGTTAATCGACGATATCTGACAAAGTTAGATACAAACTCACTCAAATGTATGAGAAATGTTGGAATTCGACTTCAAATTAGGAAGAAAGACTTTGAAAATTTTCAATCCACACAAAGTGACAATCGTCCTCAATGGGCTTCAATGGATGTTAATCAACGATATCTGACAAACTTAGATGCAAACTCACTCAAATATATGAGAAATGTTGGAATTCGACTTCAAATTAGGAGGGTAGACTTTGAAAATTTTTAATCCACACAAAGTGACAATCAACCTCAATAGGCTTCAATGGATGTTAATCGGCGTTATCTGACAATGTTAGATGCAAACTTACTCGAATATATAAGAAATGTCGAAATTCGATTTCAAATTAGGAAGATAGACTTTGAAAATTTTCAATCAACACAAAGTGACAATCGACCTCAATGGGCTTCAGTGGATGTTAATCAACGATATCTGACATAGTTAGATTCAAACTTACTCGAATATATAAGAAATGTCGAAATTCGATTTCAAATTAGGAAGATAGACTTTGAAAATTTTCAATCCACACAAAGTGACAATCGACCTCAATAGGCTTCAATGGATGTTAATCAACGATATCTGACAATGTTGGATGCAAACTCACTCGAATATATAAGAAATGTCGAAATTCGATTTTAAATATGGAACATAGACTTTGAAAATTTTCAATCAACACGAAGTGACAATCCACCTCAATGGGCTTCAATGGATGTTAATCAACGATATCTGTAAAAGTTAGATGCAAACTCACTCAAATATATGAGAAATGTTGGAATTCGACCTCAAATTAGGAAGAAAGACTTTGAAAATTTTCAATCCACACAAAGTGACAATCGACCTCAATAGGCTTCAATGGATGTTAATCGACGATATCTGACAATGTTAGATGCAAACTTACTCAAATATATAAGAAATGTCGAAATTCGTTAGATAGAGTTAGAGACAAACTCACTCAAATGTATGAGAAATGTTGGAATTCGACTTCCAATTAGGAAGAAAGACTTTGAAAATTTTCAATCCACACAAAGTGACAATCGTCCTCAATGGGCTTCAATGGATGTTAATCAACGATATCTGACAAACTTAGATGCAAACTCACTCAAATATATGAGAAATGTTGGAATTCGACTTCAAATTAGGAAGATAGACTTTGAAAACTTTCAATCCACACAAAGTGACAATCAACCTCAATAGGCTCCAATGGATGTTAATCGGCGATATCTGACAATGTTAGATGCAAACTTACTCAAATATATAAGAAATGTTGAAATTCGACTTCAAATTAGGAAGATAGACTTTGAAAATTTTCAATTCACACAAAGTGACAATCGACCTCAATGGGCTTCAATAGATGTCAGTCAACGGTATCTGACAAAGTTATATTCAAACTCACTCAAATATATAAGGAATGTTGAAATTCGACTTCAAATTAGGAAGATAGACTTTGAAATTTTTCAATCCACACAAAGTGACAATCGACCTCAATGGGCTTCAGTGAATGTTAATCGACGATATCTGACAATGTTAGATGCAAACTTACTCAAATGTATATGAAATGTCGAAATGTCGAAATGACAAAGTTAGATACAAACTCACTCCTCAATGGGCTTCAATAGATGTCAGTCAAGGATATCTGACAAAGTTATATTCAAACTCACTCAAATATATAAGGAATGTTGAAATTCGACATCAAATTAGGAAGATAGACTTTGAAATTTTTCAATCCACACAAAGTGACAATCGACCTCAATGGGCTTCAGTGAATGTTAATCGACGATATCTGTTAAAGTTAGATCCAAAATTAGTCAAGTATATAAGAAATGTCGAAATTCGACTTCAAATTAGGAAGTTAGACTTTGAAAATTTTCAATCAACACGAAGTGACAATCCACCTCAATGGGCTTCAATGGATGTTAATCAACGATATCTGTCAAAGTTAGATGCAAACTCACTCAAATATATGAGAAATGTTGGAATTCGACTTCAAATTAGGAAGAAAGACTTTGAAAATTTTCAATCCACACAAAGTGACAATCGACCTCAATAGGCTTCAATGGATGTCAATCGGCGATATCTGACAATGTTAGATGCAAACTTACTCAAATGTATATGAAATGTCGAAATTCGATTTCAAATTGGGAAGATAGACTTTGAAAACTTTCAATCCACACAAAGTGACAATCAACCTCAATAGGCTCCAATGGATGTTAATCGGCGATATCTGACAATGTTAGATGCAAACTTAATCAAATATATAAGAAGTGTCGAAATTCGATTTCAAATTAGGGAGATAGACTTCTTAAATTTTCAATCAACACAAAGTGACAATCGACCTTAATGGGCTACAGTGGATGTTAATCAACGATATCTGACAGAGTTAGATACAAACTCACTCAAATATATAAGAAATGTTGGAATTCGACTTCAAATTAGGAAGATAGACTTTGAAATTTTCAATCCACACAAAGTGACAATCGACCTGAATGGGCTTCAGTGGATGTTCATCGACGATACCTGACAAAGTTAGATACAAACTCACTCAAATATATAAGAAATGTTGAAATTCGACTTCAAATTAGGAAGATAGACTTTGAAAATTTTCAATTCACACAAAGTGACAATCGACCTCAATGGGCTTCAATAGATGTCAATCAACGATATCTGACAAAGTTATATTCAAACTCACTCAAATATATAAGGAATGCTGAAATTCGACTTCAAATTAGGAAGATAGACTTTGAAATTTTTCAATACACACAAAGTGACAATCGACCTCAATGGGCTTCAGTGGATGATAATCGACGATATCTGTTAAAGTTAGATCCAAAATTAGTCAAGTATATAAGAAATGTTGGAATTCGACTTCAAAATAGGAAGAAAGACTTTGAAAATTTTCAATCCACACAAAGTGACAATCGACCTCAATAGGCTTCAATGGATGTTAATCGGCGATATCTGACAATGTTAGATGCAAACTTACTCAAATGTATAAGGAATGTGGAAATTCGATTTCAAATTAGGAAGATAGACTTTGAAAATTTTCAATCCACACAAAGTGACAATCGACCTCAATGGGCTTCAATGGATGTTAATCAACGATATCTGACAAAGTTAGATACAAACTCACTCAAATGTATGAGAAATGTCGGAATTCGACTTCCAATTAGGAAGAAAGACTTTGAAAATTTTCAATCCACACAAAGTGACAATCGACCTCAATAGGCTTCAATGGATGTTAATCAACGATATCTGACAAAGTTAGATGCCAACTCACTCAAATATATGAGAAATGTTGAAATTCGTTTTCAAATTAGGAAGATAGACTTTGAAAATTTTCAATCCACACAAAGTGACAATCGACCTCAATAGGCTTCAATGGATGTTAATCAACGATATCTGACAAAGTTAGATGCCAACTCACTCAAATATATGAGAAATGTTGAAATTCGTTTTCAAATTAGGAAGATAGACTTTGAAAATTTTCAATCCACAAAAAGTGACAATCGACCTGAATGGGCTTCAGTTGTTGTTAATCGACGATATCTGACAAAGTTAGATACAAACACACTCAAATATATGAGAAATGTTGAACTTCGACTTCAAATTAGGAAGATAGACTTTGAAAATTTTCAATCCACACAAAGTGACAATCGACCTCAAAGGGCTTCAATGGATGTTAATCGGCGATATCTGACAAAGTTAGGTGCAAACTCACTCGAATATATGAGAAATGTTGAAATTCGACTTCAAATTAGGAAGATAGACTTTGAAAATTTTCAATCCACACAAAGTGACAATCAACCTCAATATGCTTCAATGGATGTTAATTGGCGATATCTGACAAAGTTATATTCAAACTCACTCAAATATATAAGGAATGTTGAAATTCGACTTCAAATTAGGAAGATAGACTTTGAAATTTTTCAATCCACACAAAGTGACAATCGACCTCAATGGGCTTCAGTGAATGTTAATCGACGATATCTGACAATGTTAGATGCAAACTTACTCAAATGTATATGAAATGTCGAAATTCGATTTCAAATTAGGAAGATAGATTTTGAAAATTTTCAATCAACACGAAGTGACAATCGACCTCAATGGGCTTCAATGGATGTTAATCGGCGATATCTGACAATGTTAGATGCAAACTTACTCAAATGTATATGAAATGTCGAAATGTCGAAATGACAAAGTTAGATACGAACTCACTCCTCAATGGGCTTCAATAGATGTCAGTCAAGGATATCTGACAAAGTTATATTCAAACTCACTCAAATATATAAGGAATGTTGAAATTCGACATCAAATTAGGAAGATAGACTTTGAAATTTTTCAATCCACACAAAGTGACAATCGACCTCAATGGGCTTCAGTGAATGTTAATCGACGATATCTGTTAAAGTTAGATCCAAAATTAGTCAAGTATATAAGAAATGTCGAAATTCGACTTCAAATTAGGAAGTTAGACTTTGAAAATTTTCAATCAACACGAAGTGACAATCCACCTCAATGGGCTTCAATGGATGTTAATCAACGATATCTGTCAAAGTTAGATGCAAACTCACTCAAATATATGAGAAATGTTGGAATTCGACTTCAAATTAGGAAGAAAGACTTTGAAAATTTTCAATCCACACAAAGTGACAATCGACCTCAATAGGCTTCAATGGATGTCAATCGGCGATATCTGACAATGTTAGATGCAAACTTACTCAAATGTATATGAAATGTCGAAATTCGATTTCAAATTAGGAAGATAGACTTTGAAAATTTTCAATCCACACAAAGTGACAATCGACCTCAATGGGTGGAATTCGACTTCAAATTAGGAAGATAGACTTTGAAAACTTTCAATCCACACAAAGTGACAATCAACCTCAATAGGCTCCAATGGATGTTAATCGGCGATATCTGACAATGTTAGATGCAAACTTAATCAAATATATAAGAAATGTCGAAATTCGATTTCAAATTAGGGAGATAGACTTCTTAAATTTTCAATCAACACAAAGTGACAATCGACCTTAATGGGCTACAGTGGATGTTAATCAACGATATCTGACAGAGTTAGATACAAACTCACTCAAATATATAAGAAATGTTGGAATTCGACTTCAAATTAGGAAGATAGACTTTGAAATTTTCAATCCACACAAAGTGACAATCGACCTGAATGGGCTTCAGTGGATGTTCATCGACGATACCTGACAAAGTTAGATACAAACTCACTCAAATATATAAGAAATGTTGAAATTCGACTTCAAATTAGGAAGATAGACTTTGAAAATTTTCAATTCACACAAAGTGACAATCGACCTCAATGGGCTTCAATAGATGTCAATCAACGATATCTGACAAAGTTATATTCAAACTCACTCAAATATATAAGGAATGCTGAAATTCGACTTCAAATTAGGAAGATAGACTTTGAAATTTTTCAATACACACAAAGTGACAATCGACCTCAATGGGCTTCAGTGGATGATAATCGACGATATCTGTTAAAGTTAGATCCAAAATTAGTCAAGTATATAAGAAATGTTGGAATTCGACTTCAAAATAGGAAGAAAGACTTTGAAAATTTTCAATCCACACAAAGTGACAATCGACCTCAATAGGCTTCAATGGATGTTAATCGGCGATATCTGACAATGTTAGATGCAAACTTACTCAAATGTATAAGGAATGTGGAAATTCGATTTCAAATTAGGAAGATAGACTTTGAAAATTTTCAATCCACACAAAGTGACAATCGACCTCAATGGGCTTCAATGGATGTTAATCAACGATATCTGACAAAGTTAGATACAAACTCACTCAAATGTATGAGAAATGTCGGAATTCGACTTCCAATTAGGAAGAAAGACTTTGAAAATTTTCAATCCACACAAAGTGACAATCGACCTCAATAGGCTTCAATGGATGTTAATCAACGATATCTGACAAAGTTAGATGCCAACTCACTCAAATATATGAGAAATGTTGAAATTCGTTTTCAAATTAGGAAGATAGACTTTGAAAATTTTCAATCCACAAAAAGTGACAATCGACCTGAATGGGCTTCAGTTGTTGTTAATCGACGATATCTGACAAAGTTAGATACAAACACACTCAAATATATGAGAAATGTTGAACTTCGACTTCAAATTAGGAAGATAGACTTTGAAAATTTTCAATCCACACAAAGTGACAATCGACCTCAAAGGGCTTCAATGGATGTTAATCGGCGATATCTGACAAAGTTAGATGCAAACTCACTCGAATATATGAGAAATGTTGAAATTCGACTTCAAATTAGGAAGATAGACTTTGAAAATTTTCAATCCACACAAAGTGACAATCAACCTCAATAGGCTTCAATGGATGTTAATTGGCGATATCTGACAATGTTAGATGCAAACTTACTCGAATATATAAGAAATGTCGAAATTCGTTAGATAGAGTTAGATACAAACTCACTCAAATGTATGAGAAATGTTGGAATTCGACTTCCAATTAGGAAGAAAGACTTTGAGAATTTTCAATCCACACAAAGTGACAATCGTCCTCAATGGGCTTCAATGGATGTTAATCAACGATATCTGACAAACTTAGATGCAAACTCACTCAAATATATGAGAAATGTTGGAATTCGACTTCAAATTAGGAAGATAGATTTGAAAATTTTAAATCCACACAAAGTGACAATCAACCTCAATAGGCTTCAATGGATGTTAATCGGCGTTATCTGACAATGTTAGATGCAAACTTACTCGAATATATAAGAAATGTCGAAATTCGATTTCAAATTAGGAAGATAGACTTTGAAAATTTTCAATCAACACAAAGTGACAATCGACCTCAATGGGCTTCAGTGGATGTTAATCAACGATATCTGACATAGTTAGATTCAAACTTACTCAAATATATAAGAAATGTTGAAATTCGACTTCAAATTAGGAAGATAGACTTTGAAAATTTTCAATCCACACAAAGTGATAATCAACCTCAATAGGCTTCAATGGATGTTAATCGACGATATCTGACAATGTTAGATGCAAACTTACTCAAATATATAAGAAATGTCGAAATTCGACTTCAAATTAGGAAGATAGACTTTGAAAATTTTCAATTCACACAAAGTGACAATCGACCTCAATAGGCTTCAGTGGATGTTAATCGACGATATCTGACAAAGTTAGATCCAAAATTAGTCAAGTATATAAGAAATGTCGAAATTCGTCTTCAAATTAGGAAGTTAGACTTTGAAATTTTTCAATCCACACAAAGTGACAATCAACCTCAATAGGCTTCAATGGATGTTAATCGGCGATATCTGACGATGTTAGATGCAAACTTACTCAAATATATAAGAAATCTCGAAATTCGATTTCAAATTAGGGAGATAGACTTCTCAATTTTCAATCAACACAAAGTGACAATCGACCTTAATGGGCTACAGTGGATGTTAATCAACGATATCTGACAAAGTTAGATTCAAACTCACTCATATATATGAGAAATGTTGAAAATTGTTTTCAATTAGGAAGATAGACATTGAAAATTTTCAATCCACACAAAGTGACAATCGACCTCAATGGGCTTCAATGTATGTTAATCAACGATATCTGACTAACTTAGATGCAAACTCACTCAAATATATGAGAAATGTTGGAATTCGACTTCAAATTAGGGAGATAGACTTCTTAAATTTTCAATCAACACAAAGTGACAATCGACCTTAATGGGCTACAGTGGATGTTAATCAACGATATCTGACAAAGTTAGATTCAAACTCACTCAAATATATGAGAAATGTTGAAAATTGTTTTCAAATTAGGAAGATAGACTTTGAAAATTTTCAATCCACACAAAGTGACAATCGACCTCAATAGGCTTCAATGGATGTTAATCAGCAATATCTGACAATGTTAGATGCAAACTTACTCAAATGTATAAGAAATGTCGAAATTCGATTTCAAATTAGGAAGATAGAGTTTGAAAATTTTTAATCCACACGAAGTGACAATCCACCTCAATGGGCTTCAATGGATGTTATTCGATGATATCTGACAAAGTTAGATGCAAACTCACTCAAATATATGAGAAATGTTGAAATTCGACTTCAAATTAGGAAGATAGACTTTGAAAATTTTCAATTATTACAAAGTGACAGTTGACCTCAATGGCTTCAATGGATGTTATTCGATGATATCTGACAAAGATAGATGCAAACTCACTCAAATATATGAGAAATGTTGAAATTCGACTTCAAATTAGGAAGATAGACTTTGAAAATTTTCAATTATTACAAAGTGACAGTTGACCTCAATGGGCTTCAATGGATGTTATTCGATGATATCTGACAAAGTTAGATGCAAACTCACTCAAATATATGAGAAATGTTGAAATTCGACTTCAAATTAGGAGATAGACTTTGAAAATTTTCAATTATTACAAAGTGACAGTTGACCTCAATGGGCTTCAATGGATGTTATTCGATGATATCTGACAAAGTTAGATGCAACTCACTCGAATATATGAGAAATGTTGAAATTCGACTTCAAATTAGGAAGATAGACTTTGAAAATTTTCAATTATTACAAAGTGACAGTTGACCTCAATGGGCTTCAATGGATGTTATTCGATGATATCTGACAAAGTTAGATGCAAACTCACTCGAATATATGAGAAATGTTGAAATGCGACTTCAATTAGGAAGATAGACTTTGAAAATTTTCAATTATTACAAAGTGACAGTTGACCTCAATGGGCTTCAATGGATGTTATTCGATGATATCTGACAAAGTTAGATGCAAACTCACTCGAATATATGAGAAATGTTGAAATGCGACTTCAAATTAGGAAGATAGACTTTGAAAATTTTCAATTATTACAAAGTGACAGTTGACCTCAATGGGCTTCAATGGAGATTTATTCGATGATATCTGACAAAGTTAGATGCAAACTCACTCAAATATATGAGAAATGTTGAAATTCGACTTCAAATTAGGAAGATAGACTTTGAAAATTTTCAATTATTACAAAGTGACAGTTGACCTCAATGGGCTTCAATGGATGTTATTCGATGATATCTGACAAAGTTAGATGCAACTCACTCGAATATATGAGAAATGTTAAAATGCGACTTCAAATTAGGAAGATAGACTTTGAAAATTTTCAATTATTACAAAGTGACAGA